>NC_060178.1:13810068-14035068 GCF_021184085.1 Oncorhynchus gorbuscha
CACCTGTTGCTGACAGGTACAGTTGAAGTCGGAAGTTTACATACACTTAGATTGGAGTCATTAAAACTTGTATTTCAACCACTCCAAAAATGTCTTGTTAACAAACTACTTTTGGCAAGTCGGTTATGAAATCTACCTTGTGCATGACACAAATAATTTTTCCAACAATTGTTTACAGACAGATTATTTCACTTATAACTCACTGTATCACAATTCCAGTGGGTCAGAAGTTAACATACACTAAGTTGACTGTGCCTTTAAACAGCTTGGAAAATTCCAGAAAATGATGTCATGGCTTTAGAAGCTTCTAATAGGCAAATTGACATAATTTGAGTCACTTGGAGGTGTACCTGTGGATATATTTCAAGGCCTACCTTCAAATACAGTGTCTCTTTGCTTGACATCATGGTAAAATCAAAAGAAATCAGCCAAGACCTCAGAAAACCATTTGTGGACCTCCACAAGTCTGGTTCATCCTTGGGAGCAATTTCCAAACACCTGAAGGTACCATGTTCATCTGTACAAACAATAGTACGCAAGTATAAACACCATGGGACCACGCAGCCGTCATACCACTCAGGAAGGAGACGCGTTCTGTTTCCTAGAGATGAAGTACTTTGGTGCGAAAAGTGTAAATCAATCTCAGAACAACAGCAAAGGACCTTGTGAAGATGCTGGAGGAAATGGGTACAAAACTATCTATATCCACAGTAAAACAAGTCCTATATTGACAGCAAGGAAGAAGCCACTGCTCAAAAACCGCCATTAAAAAAAGCCAGACTATGGTTTGCAACTGCACATGGGGACAAAGATCTTACTTTTTGGAGAAATGTCCTCTGGTCTGATGAAACAAAAATAGAACTGTTTGGCCATAATGACCATTGTTATGTTTGGAGGAAAATGGGGGAGGCTTGCAAGCCAAAGAACACCCCAACCGTGAAGCACGGGGTGGCAGCATCATGTTGTGGGAGTGCTTTGCTGCAGGAGGGACTGGTGCACTTCACAAAATAGATGGCATCATGAGGTAGGAAAATTATGTGGATATAATGAAGCAACATCTCAAGACGTCAGTCAGGAATTTAAATGGACAATGACCCCAAGCACACTTGCAAAGTTGTGGCAAAATGGCTTAAGGACAACAAAGTCAAGGTATTGGAGTGGCCATCACAAAGCCCTGACCTCAATCCCATAGAAAATGTGTGTGCAGAACTGAAAAAGCATGTGTGAGCAAGGAGGCCTGCAAACCTGACTCAGTTACACCAGCTCTGTCAAGAGGAAGGGGCCAATATCCACCCAACTTACTGTGGGAAGCTTGTGGAAGGTACCCAAAATGTTTCACCCAAGTTAAACAATTTAAAGGCAATGCTACCAAATACTAATTGAGTGTATGTAAACGTCTGACCCACTGTGCATGTGATGAAAGAAATAAAAGCTGAAATAAATAATTCTCTCTACTATTATTCTGACATTTCACATTCTTAAAATGAAGTGGTGATCCTAACTGACCTAAGACAGGGCATTTTTACTAGGATTCAATGTCAGGAATTGTGAAAAACTGAGTTGAAATGTATTTGGCTAAGATGTATGTAAACTTCCAACTTCAGCTGAATATAAAATCGAGCACACAGCCATAGACCAACATTGGCAGTAGGAAGGCCTTGCTGAAGAGCTCAGTGACTTCCAACGTGTCATCGTCATAGGATGCCACCTTTCCAACTTATCAGTTAGTCAAATGCCTTCCCTGAGAGACCTGCCCCGGGTCAATTGTAGATGCTGTTATTGTAAAGTGGAAACGCCTAAGAGCAACAACGACTCAGCCGCCAAGTGGTAGTGCACACAAGATAACCCAAGATAGCCTAAGATAACCATGCACAATGCCAAGCGTCTGCTGGAGTGGAGTAAAGCTCGCCGCCATTGGACTCTGGAGCAGTGGAAACATGTTCTCTGGAGTGATGAATCACGCTTCAGCATCTGGCAGTCCGACGGACAAATATAGTTTTGGAGTATGCCAGGAGAACGCTACCTGCCCCAATGCATAGTGCCAACTCTAAAGTTTGGTGGAGGAGGAATAATGGTCTGGGGCTGTTTTTCATTGTTCGGGCCAGGCCCCTTAGTTCCAGTGAAGGGAAATCTCAACACTACAGTATACAATGACATTATAGATGGTTCTGTGCTGCCAACTTCGTCGCAACAGATTGGGGAAGGCCCTTTCCTGTTTCAGCATGACAAAGCCCCTGTGTACAAAGCGAGGTCCATACAGAAATATTTTTTCAAGATCGGTGTAGAAGTATTTGACTGGCCTGACCTCAACCCCATCGAACACCTTTGGGATAAATTGGAACACGAACTGCTAGACAGGCCTCATCGCCCAACATCAGTGCTTGACCTCACTAATGCTCTTGTCGCTGACTGGAAGAAAGTGCCCACAGCAAAGTTCCAAGATCTAGTGGAAAGTCTTCTCAGAAGAGTGGAGGCTGATATAGCAGCAAAGGGGGGGGTCAACTCCATATTAATGCCCATGATTTTGGAATTAGATGTTTGACGAGCAGGTGTCCACTTACTTTTGGTCATGTCGTGTATATTCTATTCTTAGTTACAATAAAAGTGACTCCAAAATGACGTAATACATTAATTATCATTCATTTCTATTAGGCACAAAATAATCTGAAACACAACCAAAACAAATAGTAAATGCATCCAACAAATGTTTAAAGTCACAACCTTGTTCTAGCCATTGTGTGCTCTGAATATGGGACCAAACATTTAGCATTTTACTACTTTAATACACATTTTGGTCCACTAAAATGAGGGTGCGGGGTGTCTATGTACAAAAAAGTGCTGTAATTTCTAAACGGATCATCTGATATGGATGAAAATATCCTCAAATTAAATTTGACTCGTCTGCAAATTTACCTCATTCAAAATGTTGGAGTACAGAGCCAAAACAAAACGAAAATATGTCACTGTCCCAATACTTTTGGAGCTCACTGTATATATTTTATTGTATCATATTTTTTGGAGTGCGGCAACAATTTGCTAAATGAATAGAGGGAAACACTGCATGTTTTGCTTCATATCTTTGTTCAGGACTTCTTGTTTATTTGATGGTATTTTTATCAAAGACTCGTGTTGAGTGACATTTGTTTGGTCGAGATTTACACAAACTCTCTCACAATGTGTGCTGGATTGCACAAGTCAGTCAATGTCAATGTTTGAAGACACTCTATTGTCTTTTGTTCCTCAAACCCCCTTTCTTGCACACACAGAGCCCGCAATCATCAGAAACCTCATGTCCACTGAAATCACAACATCATCTGTGTCTCTGGGCTGGAATGAACCATTTGGAAACAGATCCTTCTACAGAGTAGAATGGACTGATGGCAATACCATTGGCAGTCAGAATACCCCAGAAACCTCTTTTAATGTTACTGCTCTCACTGCTGGAGTGCAGTACCTCTTCACAGTCACTGCAGTGGCTGGAGATAACACAACTGTAGGACAGAGCAAGACAGTTTCTAAGTATACAAGTAAGTAACTCAGACACTTTAGTGTTGGATTGTTTCAATGCCACAGATACTATTTGTATTCATTTATACGTTACTTGTTTGGATCCAAGAACGTGATGATTTGAAAGTTGCCATGTCTTTCTGCAATGAGACATTTCAGAGGATTTTTGCCCAATAGAAATGAATGGTAAATAATGTATTATGTCATCTTGTAGTCACTTTTATTATATAAATAAGAATATAATATGTTTCTAAACACTTCTACATTAATGTGGATGCTACCATGATTACAGATAGTCCTGAATGAATTGTGAATAATTATGAGTGAGGAACTTAGATGCACAACATATCATACCCCTCCCTCCAAAAATGCTTACCTCCCCTGTTACTGTAATGGTGAGATGTTAGCATGTCATGGGGGTATGATACTGTATTTATGTATCTGTGACATTCTCACTCATCATTATTCATGATTCATTCAGGATTTTCCATAATCATGGTAGCATCCACATTAATGTAGAAGTGTTAAGAAATGCGCTATATATACAAAGGTATGTGGACAACCCTTCAAATAAATGGATTTAGCTATTTCAGCCACACCTGTTGCTGACAGGTACAGTTGAAGTCGGAAGTTTACATACACTTAGATTGGAGTCATTAAAACTTGTATTTCAACCACTCCAAAAATGTCTTGTTAACAAACTACTTTTGGCAAGTCGGTTACGAAATCTACCTTGTGCATGACACAAATAATTTTTCCAACAATTGTTTACAGACAGATTATTTCACTTATAACTCACTGTATCACAATTCCAGTGGGTCAGAAGTTAACATACACTAAGTTGACTGTGCCTTTAAACAGCTTGGAAAATTCCAGAAAATGATGTCATGGCTTTAGAAGCTTCTAATAGGCAAATTGACATAATTTGAGTCACTTGGAGGTGTACCTGTGGATATATTTCAAGGCCTACCTTCAAATACAGTGTCTCTTTGCTTGACATCATGGTAAAATCAAAAGAAATCAGCCAAGACCTCAGAAAACCATTTGTGGACCTCCACAAGTCTGGTTCATCCTTGGGAGCAATTTCCAAACACCTGAAGGTACCATGTTCATCTGTACAAACAATAGTACGCAAGTATAAACACCATGGGACCACGCAGCCGTCATACCACTCAGGAAGGAGACGCGTTCTGTTTCCTAGAGATGAAGTACTTTGGTGCGAAAAGTGTAAATCAATCTCAGAACAACAGCAAAGGACCTTGTGAAGATGCTGGAGGAAATGGGTACAAAACTATCTATATCCACAGTAAAACAAGTCCTATATTGACAGCAAGGAAGAAGCCACTGCTCAAAAACCGCCATAAAAAAAGCCAGACTATGGTTTGCAACTGCACATGGGGACAAAGATCTTACTTTTTGGAGAAATGTCCTCTGGTCTGATGAAACAAAAATAGAACTGTTTGGCCATAATGACCATTGTTATGTTTGGAGGAAAATGGGGGAGGCTTGCAAGCCAAAGAACACCCCAACCGTGAAGCACGGGGGTGGCAGCATCATGTTGTGGGAGTGCTTTGCTGCAGGAGGGACTGGTGCACTTCACAAAATAGATGGCATCATGAGGTAGGAAAATTATGTGGATATAATGAAGCAACATCTCAAGACGTCAGTCAGGAATTTAAATGGACAATGACCCCAAGCACACTTGCAAAGTTGTGGCAAAATGGCTTAAGGACAACAAAGTCAAGGTATTGGAGTGGCCATCACAAAGCCCTGACCTCAATCCCATAGAAAATGTGTGTGCAGAACTGAAAAAGCATGTGTGAGCAAGGAGGCCTGCAAACCTGACTCAGTTACACCAGCTCTGTCAAGAGGAAGGGGCCAATATCCACCCAACTTACTGTGGGAAGCTTGTGGAAGGTACCCAAAATGTTTCACCCAAGTTAAACAATTTAAAGGCAATGCTACCAAATACTAATTGAGTGTATGTAAACGTCTGACCCACTGTGCATGTGATGAAAGAAATAAAAGCTGAAATAAATAATTCTCTCTACTATTATTCTGACATTTCACATTCTTAAAATGAAGTGGTGATCCTAACTGACCTAAGACAGGGCATTTTTACTAGGATTCAATGTCAGGAATTGTGAAAAACTGAGTTGAAATGTATTTGGCTAAGATGTATGTAAACTTCCAACTTCAGCTGAATATAAAATCGAGCACACAGCCATAGACCAACATTGGCAGTAGGAAGGCCTTGCTGAAGAGCTCAGTGACTTCCAACGTGTCATCGTCATAGGATGCCACCTTTCCAACTTATCAGTTAGTCAAATGCCTTCCCTGAGAGACCTGCCCCGGGTCAATTGTAGATGCTGTTATTGTAAAGTGGAAACGCCTAAGAGCAACAACGACTCAGCCGCCAAGTGGTAGTGCACACAAGATAACCCAAGATAGCCTAAGATAACCATGCACAATGCCAAGCGTCTGCTGGAGTGGAGTAAAGCTTGCCGCCATTGGACTCTGGAGCAGTGGAAACATGTTCTCTGGAGTGATGAATCACGCTTCAGCATCTGGCAGTCCGACGGACAAATATAGTTTTGGAGTATGCCAGGAGAACGCTACCTGCCCCAATGCATAGTGCCAACTCTAAAGTTTGGTGGAGGAGGAATAATGGTCTGGGGCTGTTTTTCATTGTTCGGGCCAGGCCCCTTAGTTCCAGTGAAGGGAAATCTCAACACTACAGTATACAATGACATTATAGATGGTTCTGTGCTGCCAACTTCGTCGCAACAGATTGGGGAAGGCCCTTTCCTGTTTCAGCATGACAAAGCCCCTGTGTACAAAGCGAGGTCCATACAGAAATATTTTTTAAAGATCGGTGTAGAAGTATTTGACTGGCCTGACCTCAACCCCATCGAACACCTTTGGGATAAATTGGAACACGAACTGCTAGACAGGCCTCATCGCCCAACATCAGTGCTTGACCTCACTAATGCTCTTGTCGCTGACTGGAAGAAAGTGCCCACAGCAAAGTTCCAAGATCTAGTGGAAAGTCTTCTCAGAAGAGTGGAGGCTGATATAGCAGCAAAGGGGGTCAACTCCATATTAATGCCCATGATTTTGGAATTAGATGTTTGACGAGCAGGTGTCCACTTACTTTTAGTCATGTCGTGTATATTCTATTCTTAGTTACAATAAAAGTGACTCCAAAATGACGTAATAAATTAATTATCATTCATTTCTATTAGGCACAAAATAATCTGAAACACAACCAAAACAAATAGTAAATGAATCCAACAAATGTTTAAAGTCACAACCTTGTTCCAGCCATTGTGTGCTCTGAATATGGGACCAAACATTTAGCATTTTACTACTTTAATACACATTTTGGTCCACTAAAATGAGGGTGCGGGGTGTCTATGTACAAAAAGTGCTGTAATTTCTAAACGGATCATCTGATATGGATGAAAATATCCTCAAATTAAATTTGACTCGTCTGCAAATTTACCTCATTCAAAATGTTGGAGTACAGAGCCAAAACAAAACGAAAATATGTCACTGTCCCAATACTTTTGGAGCTCACTGTATATATTTTATTGTATCATATTTTTTGGAGTGCGGCAACAATTTGCTAAATGAATAGAGGGGAAACACTGCATGTTTTGCTTCATATCTTTGTTCAGGACTTCTTGTTTATTTGATGGTATTTTTATCAAAGACTCGTGTTGAGTGACATTTGTTTGGTCGAGATTTACACAAACTCTCTCACAATGTGTGCTGGATTGCACAAGTCAGTCAATGTCAATGTTTGAAGACACTCTATTGTCTTTTGTTCCTCAAACCCCTTTCTTGCACACACAGAGCCCGCAATCATCAGAAACCTCATGTCCACTGAAATCACAACATCATCTGTGTCTCTGGGCTGGAATGAACCATTCGGAAACAGATCCTTCTACAGAGTAGAATGGACTGATGGCAATACCAGTGGCAGTCAGAATACCCCAGAAACCTCTTTTAATGTTACTGCTCTCACTGCTGGAGTGCAGTACCTCTTCACAGTCACTGCAGTGGCTGGAGATAACACAACTGTAGGACAGAGCAAGACAGTTTCTAAGTATACAAGTAAGTAACTCAGACACTTTAGTGTTGGATTGTTTCAATGCCACAGATACTATTTGTATTCATTTATACGTTACTTGTTTGGATCCAAGAACGTGATGATTTGAAAGTTGCCATGTCTTTCTGCAATGAGACATTTCAGAGGATTTTTGCCCAATAGAAATGAATGGTAAATAATGTATTATGTCATCTTGTAGTCACTTTTATTATAAATAAGAATATAATATGTTTCTAAACACTTCTACATTAATGTGGATGCTACCATGATTACAGATAGTCCTGAATGAATTGTGAATAATTATGAGTGAGGAACTTAGATGCACAACATATCATACCCCTCCCTCCAAAAATGCTTACCTCCCCTGTTACTGTAATGGTGAGATGTTAGCATGTCATGGGGGTATGATACTGTATTTATGTATCTGTGACATTCTCACTCATCATTATTCATGATTCATTCAGGATTTTCCATAATCATGGTAGCATCCACATTAATGTAGAAGTGTTAAGAAATGCGCTATATATACAAAGGTATGTGGACAACCCTTCAAATAAATGGATTTAGCTATTTCAGCCACACCTGTTGCTGACAGGTACAGTTGAAGTCGGAAGTTTACATACACTTAGATTGGAGTCATTAAAACTTGTATTTCAACCACTCCAAAAATGTCTTGTTAACAAACTACTTTTGGCAAGTCGGTTACGAAATCTACCTTGTGCATGACACAAATAATTTTTCCAACAATTGTTTACAGACAGATTATTTCACTTATAACTCACTGTATCACAATTCCAGTGGGTCAGAAGTTAACATACACTAAGTTGACTGTGCCTTTAAACAGCTTGGAAAATTCCAGAAAATGATGTCATGGCTTTAGAAGCTTCTAATAGGCAAATTGACATAATTTGAGTCACTTGGAGGTGTACCTGTGGATATATTTCAAGGCCTACCTTCAAATACAGTGTCTCTTTGCTTGACATCATGGTAAAATCAAAATAAATCAGCCAAGACCTCAGAAAACCATTTGTGGACCTCCACAAGTCTGGTTCATCCTTGGGAGCAATTTCCAAACACCTGAAGGTACCATGTTCATCTGTACAAACAATAGTACGCAAGTATAAACACCATGGGACCACGCAGCCGTCATACCACTCAGGAAGGAGACGCGTTCTGTTTCCTAGAGATGAAGTACTTTGGTGCGAAAAGTGTAAATCAATCTCAGAACAACAGCAAAGGACCTTGTGAAGATGCTGGAGGAAATGGGTACAAAACTATCTATATCCACAGTAAAACAAGTCCTATATTGACAGCAAGGAAGAAGCCACTGCTCAAAAACCGCCATAAAAAAAGCCAGACTACGGTTTGCAACTGCACATGGGGACAAAGATCTTACTTTTTGGAGAAATGTCCTCTGGTCTGATGAAACAAAAATAGAACTGTTTGGCCATAATGACCATTGTTATGTTTGGAGGAAAATGGGGAGGCTTGCAAGCCAAAGAACACCCCAACCGTGAAGCACGGGGGTGGCAGCATCATGTTGTGGGAGTGCTTTGCTGCAGGAGGGACTGGTGCACTTCACAAAATAGATGGCATCATGAGGTAGGAAAATTATGTGGATATAATGAAGCAACATCTCAAGACGTCAGTCAGGAATTTAAATGGACAATGACCCCAAGCACACTTGCAAAGTTGTGGCAAAATGGCTTAAGGACAACAAAGTCAAGGTATTGGAGTGGCCATCACAAAGCCCTGACCTCAATCCCATTGAAAATGTGTGTGCAGAACTGAAAAAGCATGTGTGAGCAAGGAGGCCTGCAAACCTGACTCAGTTACACCAGCTCTGTCAAGAGGAAGGGGCCAATATCCACCCAACTTACTGTGGGAAGCTTGTGGAAGGCTACCCAAAATGTTTGACCCAAGTTAAACAATTTAAAGGCAATGCTACCAAATACTAATTGAGTGTATGTAAACATCTGACCTACTGTGCATGTGATGAAAGAAATAAAAGCTGAAATAAATAATTCTCTCTACTATTATTCTGACATTTCACATTCTTAAAATGAAGTGGTGATCCTAACTGACCTAAGACAGGGCATTTTTACTAGGATTCAATGTCAGGAATTGTGAAAAACTGAGTTGAAATGTATTTGGCTAAGATGTATGTAAACTTCCAACTTCAGCTGAATATAAAATCGAGCACACAGCCATAGACCAACATTGGCAGTAGGAAGGCCTTGCTGAAGAGCTCAGTGACTTCCAACGTGTCATCGTCATAGGATGCCACCTTTCCAACTTATCAGTTAGTCAAATGCCTTCCCTGAGAGACCTGCCCCGGGTCAATTGTAGATGCTGTTATTGTAAAGTGGAAACGCCTAAGAGCAACAACAGCTCAGCCACCAAGTGGTAGTGACACACAAGATAACCCAAGATAGCCTAAGATAACCATGCACAATGCCAAGCGTCTGCTGGAGTGGAGTAAAGCTCGCCGCCATTGGACTCTGGAGCAGTGGAAACATGTTCTCTGGAGTGATGAATCACGCTTCAGCATCTGGCAGTCCGGACAAATATAGTTTTGGAGGATGCCAGGAGAACGCTACCTGCCCCAAAGCATAGTGCCAACTCTAAAGTTTGGTGGAGGAGGAATAATGGTCTGGGGCTGTTTTTCATTGTTCGGGCTAGGCCCCTTAGTTCCAGTGAAGGGAAATCTCAACACTACAGTATACAATGACATTATAGATGGTTCTGTGCTGCCAACTTCGTCGCAACAGATTGGGGAAGGCCCTTTCCTGTTTCAGCATGACAAAGCCCCTGTGTACAAAGCGAGGTCCATACAGAAATATTTTTTTTCAAGATCGGTGTAGAAGTATTTGACTGGCCTGACCTCAACCCCATCGAACACCTTTGGGATAAATTGGAACACGAACTGCTAGACAGGCCTCATCGCCCAACATCAGTGCTTGACCTCACTAATGCTCTTGTCGCTGACTGGAAGAAAGTGCCCACAGCAAAGTTCCAAGATCTAGTGGAAAGTCTTCTCAGAAGAGTGGAGGCTGATATAGCAGCAAAGGGGGTCAACTCCATATTAATGCCCATGATTTTGGAATTAGATGTTTGACGAGCAGGTGTCCACTTACTTTTGGTCATGTCGTGTATATTCTATTCTTAGTTACAATAAAAGTGACTCCAAAATGACGTAATAAATTAATTATCATTCATTTCTATTAGGCACAAAATAATCTGAAACACAACCAAAACAAATAGTAAATGCATCCAACAAATGTTTAAAGTCACAACCTTGTTCCAGCCATTGTGTGCTCTGAATATGGGACCAAACATTTAGCATTTTACTACTTTAATACACATTTTGGTCCACTAAAATGAGGGTGCGGGGTGTCTATGTACAAAAAAGTGCTGTAATTTCTAAACGGATCATCTGATATGGATGAAAATATCCTCAAATTAAATTTGACTGTCTGCAAATTTACCTCATTCAAAATGTTGGAGTACAGAGCCAAAACAAAACGAAAATATGTCACTGTCCCAATACTTTTGGAGCTCACTGTATATATTTTATTGTATCATATTTTTTGGAGTGCGGCAACAATTTGCTAAATGAATAGAGGGGAAACACTGCATGTTTTGCTTCATATCTTTGTTCAGGACTTCTTGTTTATTTGATGGTATTTTTATCAAAGACTCGTGTTGAGTGACATTTGTTTGGTCGAGATTTACACAAACTCTCTCACAATGTGTGCTGGATTGCACAAGTCAGTCAATGTCAATATTTGAAGACACTCTATTGTCTTTTGTTCCTCAAACCCCTTTCTTGCACACACAGAGCCCGCAATCATCAGAAACCTCATGTCCACTGAAATCACAACATCATCTGTGTCTCTGGGCTGGAATGAACCATTTGGAAACAGATCCTTCTACAGAGTAGAATGGACTGATGGCAATACCATTGGCAGTCAGAATACCCCAGAAACCTCTTTTAATGTTACTGCTCTCACTGCTGGAGTGCAGTACCTCTTCACAGTCACTGCAGTGGCTGGAGATAACACAACTGTAGGACAGAGCAAGACAGTTTCTAAGTATACAAGTAAGTAACTCAGATACTTTAGTGTTGGATTGTTTCAATGCCACAGATACTATTTGTATTCATTTATACGTTAATTGTTTGGATCCAAGAACGTGATGATTTGAAAGTTGCCATGTCTTTCTGCAATGAGACATTTCAGATGATTTTTGCCCAATAGAAATGAATGGTAAATAATGTATTATGTCATCTTGTAGTCACTTTTATTATAAATAAGAATATAATATGTTTCTAAACACTTCTACATTAATGTGGATGCTACCATGATTACAGATAGTCCTGAATGAATTGTGAATAATTATGAGTGAGGAACTTAGATGCACAACATATCATACCCCTCCCTCCAAAAATGCTTACCTCCCCTGTTACTGTAATGGTGAGATGTTAGCATGTCATGGGGTATGATACTGTATTTATGTATCTGTGACATTCTCACTCATCATTATTCATGATTCATTCAGGATTTTCCATAATCATGGTAGCATCCACATTAATGTAGAAGTGTTAAGAAATGCGCTATATATACAAAAGTATGTGGACAACCCTTCAAATAAATGGATTTAGCTATTTCAGCCACACCTGTTGCTGACAGGTACAGTTGAAGTCGGAAGTTTACATACACTTAGATTGGAGTCATTAAAACTTGTTTTCAACCACTCCAAAAATGTCTTGTTAACAAACTACTTTTGGCAAGTCTGTTACGGAATCTACCTTGTATGACACAAATAATTTTCCAACAATTGTTTACAGACAGATTATTTCACTTATAACTCACTGTATCACAATTCCAGTGGGTCAGAAGTTAACATACACTAATTGACTGTGCCTTTAAACAGCTTGGAAAATTCCAGAAAATGATGTCATGGCTTTAGAAGCTTCTAATAGGCAAATTGACATAATTTGAGTCACTTGGAGGTGTACCTGTGGATATATTTCAAGGCCTACCTTCAAATACAGTGTCTCTTTGCTTGACATCATGGTAAAATCAAAAGAAATCAGCCAAGACCTCAGAAAACCATTTGTGGACCTCCACAAGTCTGGTTCATCCTTGGGAGCAATTTCCAAACACCTGAAGGTACCATGTTCATCTGTACAAACAATAGTACGCAAGTATAAACACCATGGGACCACGCAGCCGTCATACCACTCAGGAAGGAGACGCGTTCTGTTTCCTAGAGATGAAGTACTTTGGTGCGAAAAGTGTAAATCAATCTCAGAACAACAGCAAAGGACCTTGTGAAGATGCTGGAGGAAATGGGTACAAAACTATCTATATCCACAGTAAAACAAGTCCTATATTGACAGCAAGGAAGAAGCCACTGCTCAAAAACCGCCATAAAAAAAGCCAGACTATGGTTTGCAACTGCACATGGGGACAAAGATCTTACTTTTTGGAGAAATGTCCTCTGGTCTGATGAAACAAAAATAGAACTGTTTGGCCATAATGACCATTGTTATGTTTGGAGGAAAATGGGGGAGGCTTGCAAGCCAAAGAACACCCAACCGTGAAGCACGGGGGTGGCAGCATCATGTTGTGGGAGTGCTTTGCTGCAGGAGGGACTGGTGCACTTCACAAAATAGATGGCATCATGAGGTAGGAAAATTATGTGGATATAATGAAGCAACATCTCAAGACGTCAGTCAGGAATTTAAATGGACAATGACCCCAAGCACACTTGCAAAGTTGTGGCAAAATGGCTTAAGGACAACAAAGTCAAGGTATTGGAGTGGCCATCACAAAGCCCTGACCTCAATCCCATAGAAAATGTGTGCAGAACTGAAAAAGCATGTGTGAGCAAGGAGGCCTGCAAACCTGACTCAGTTACACCAGCTCTGTCAAGAGGAAGGGGCCAATATCCACCCAACTTACTGTGGGAAGCTTGTGGAAGGTACCCAAAATGTTTCACCCAAGTTAAACAATTTAAAGGCAATGCTACCAAATACTAATTGAGTGTATGTAAACGTCTGACCCACTGTACATGCGATGAAAGAAATAAAAGCTGAAATAAATAATTCTCTCTACTATTATTCTGACATTTCACATTCTTAAAATGAAGTGGTGATCCTAACTGACCTAAGACAGGGCATTTTTACTAGGATTCAATGTCAGGAATTGTGAAAAACTGAGTTGAAATGTATTTGGCTAAGATGTATGTAAACTTCCAACTTCAGCTGAATATAAAATCGAGCACACAGCCATAGACCAACATTGGCAGTAGGAAGGCCTTGCTGAAGAGCTCAGTGACTTCCAACGTGTCATCGTCATAGGATGCCACCTTTCCAACTTATCAGTTAGTCAAATGCCTTCCCTGAGAGACCTGCCCCGGGTCAATTGTAGATGCTGTTATTGTAAAGTGGAAACGCCTAAGAGCAACAACGACTCAGCCGCCAAGTGGTAGTGCACACAAGATAACCCAAGATAGCCTAAGATAACCATGCACAATGCCAAGCGTCTGCTGGAGTGGAGTAAAGCTTGCCGCCATTGGACTCTGGAGCAGTGGAAACATGTTCTCTGGAGTGATGAATCACGCTTCAGCATCTGGCAGTCCGACGGACAAATATAGTTTTGGAGTATGCCAGGAGAACGCTACCTGCCCCAATGCATAGTGCCAACTCTAAAGTTTGGTGGAGGAGGAATAATGGTCTGGGGCTGTTTTTCATTGTTCGGGCCAGGCCCCTTAGTTCCAGTGAAGGGAAATCTCAACACTACAGTATACAATGACATTATAGATGGTTCTGTGCTGCCAACTTCGTCGCAACAGATTGGGGAAGGCCCTTTCCTGTTTCAGCATGACAAAGCCCCTGTGTACAAAGCGAGGTCCATACAGAAATATTTTTTTAAGATCGGTGTAGAAGTATTTGACTGGCCTGACCTCAACCCCATCGAACACCTTTGGGATAAATTGGAACACGAACTGCTAGACAGGCCTCATCGCCCAACATCAGTGCTTGACCTCACTAATGCTCTTGTCGCTGACTGGAAGAAAGTGCCCACAGCAAAGTTCCAAGATCTAGTGGAAAGTCTTCTCAGAAGAGTGGAGGCTGATATAGCAGCAAAGGGGGGGTCAACTCCATATTAATGCCCATGATTTTGGAATTAGATGTTTGACGAGCAGGTGTCCACTTACTTTTGGTCATGTCGTGTATATTCTATTCTTAGTTACAATAAAAGTGACTCCAAAATGACGTAATACATTAATTATCATTCATTTCTATTAGGCACAAAATAATCTGAAACACAACCAAAACAAATAGTAAATGCATCCAACAAATGTTTAAAGTCACAACCTTGTTCTAGCCATTGTGTGCTCTGAATATGGGACCAAACATTTAGCATTTTACTACTTTAATACACATTTTGGTCCACTAAAATGAGGGTGCGGGGTGTCTATGTACAAAAAAGTGCTGTAATTTCTAAACGGATCATCTGATATGGATGAAAATATCCTCAAATTAAATTTGACTCGTCTGCAAATTTACCTCATTCAAAATGTTGGAGTACAGAGCCAAAACAAAACGAAAATATGTCACTGTCCCAATACTTTTGGAGCTCACTGTATATATTTTATTGTATCATATTTTTTGGAGTGCGGCAACAATTTGCTAAATGAATAGAGGGGAAACACTGCATGTTTTGCTTCATATCTTTGTTCAGGACTTCTTGTTTATTTGATGGTATTTTTATCAAAGACTCGTGTTGAGTGACATTTGTTTGGTCGAGATTTACACAAACTCTCTCACAATGTGTGCTGGATTGCACAAGTCAGTCAATGTCAATGTTTGAAGACACTCTATTGTCTTTTGTTCCTCAAACCCCTTTCTTGCACACAGAGCCCGCAATCATCAGAAACCTCATGTCCACTGAAATCACAACATCATCTGTGTCTCTGGGCTGGAATGAACCATTTGGAAACAGATCCTTCTACAGAGTAGAATGGACTGATGGCAATACCATTGGCAGTCAGAATACCCCAGAAACCTCTTTTAATGTTACTGCTCTCACTGCTGGAGTGCAGTACCTCTTCACAGTCACTGCAGTGGCTGGAGATAACACAACTGTAGGACAGAGCAAGACAGTTTCTAAGTATACAAGTAAGTAACTCAGACACTTTAGTGTTGGATTGTTTCAATGCCACAGATACTATTTGTATTCATTTATACGTTACTTGTTTGGATCCAAGAACGTGATGATTTGAAAGTTGCCATGTCTTTCTGCAATGAGACATTTCAGAGGATTTTTGCCCAATAGAAATGAATGGTAAATAATGTATTATGTCATCTTGTAGTCACTTTTATTATAAATAAGAATATAATATGTTTCTAAACACTTCTACATTAATGTGGATGCTACCATGATTACAGATAGTCCTGAATGAATTGTGAATAATTATGAGTGAGGAACTTAGATGCACAACATATCATACCCCTCCCTCCAAAAATGCTTACCTCCCCTGTTACTGTAATGGTGAGATGTTAGCATGTCATGGGGTATGATACTGTATTTATGTATCTGTGACATTCTCACTCATCATTATTCATGATTCATTCAGGATTTTCCATAATCATGGTAGCATCCACATTAATGTAGAAGTGTTAAGAAATGCGCTATATATACAAAGGTATGTGGACAACCCTTCAAATAAATGGATTTAGCTATTTCAGCCACACCTGTTGCTGACAGGTACAGTTGAAGTCGGAAGTTTACATACACTTAGATTGGAGTCATTAAAACTTGTATTTCAACCACTCCAAAAATGTCTTGTTAACAAACTACTTTTGGCAAGTCGGTTACGAAATCTACCTTGTGCATGACACAAATAATTTTTCCAACAATTGTTTACAGACAGATTATTTCACTTATAACTCACTGTATCACAATTCCAGTGGGTCAGAAGTTAACATACACTAAGTTGACTGTGCCTTTAAACAGCTTGGAAAATTCCAGAAAATGATGTCATGGCTTTAGAAGCTTCTAATAGGCAAATTGACATAATTTGAGTCACTTGGAGGTGTACCTGTGGATATATTTCAAGGCCTACCTTCAAATACAGTGTCTCTTTGCTTGACATCATGGTAAAATCAAAAGAAATCAGCCAAGACCTCAGAAAACCATTTGTGGACCTCCACAAGTCTGGTTCATCCTTGGGAGCAATTTCCAAACACCTGAAGGTACCATGTTCATCTGTACAAACAATAGTACGCAAGTATAAACACCATGGGACCACGCAGCCGTCATACCACTCAGGAAGGAGACGCGTTCTGTTTCCTAGAGATGAAGTAATTTGGTGCGTGTAAATCAATCTCAGAACAACAGCAAAGGACCTTGTGAAGATGCTGGAGGAAATGGGTACAAAACTATCTATATCCACAGTAAAACAAGTCCTATATTGACAGCAAGGAAGAAGCCACTGCTCAAAAACCGCCATAAAAAAAAGCCAGACTATGGTTTGCAACTGCACATGGGGACAAAGATCTTACTTTTTGGAGAAATGTCCTCTGGTCTGATGAAACAAAAATAGAACTGTTTGGCCATAATGACCATTGTTATGTTTGGAGGAAAATGGGGGAGGCTTGCAAGCCAAAGAACACCCCAACCGTGAAGCACGGGGGTGGCAGCATCATGTTGTGGGAGTGCTTTGCTGCAGGAGGGACTGGTGCACTTCACAAAATAGATGGCATCATGAGGTAGGAAAATTATGTGGATATAATGAAGCAACATCTCAAGACGTCAGTCAGGAATTTAAATGGACAATGACCCCAAGCACATTTGCAAAGTTGTGGCAAAATGGCTTAAGGACAACAAAGTCAAGGTATTGGAGTGGCCATCACAAAGCCCTGACCTCAATCCCATAGAAAATGTGTGTGCAGAACTGAAAAAGCATGTGTGAGCAAGGAGGCCTGCAAACCTGACTCAGTTACACCAGCTCTGTCAAGAGGAAGGGGCCAATATCCACCCAACTTACTGTGGGAAGCTTGTGGAAGGTACCCAAAATGTTTCACCCAAGTTAAACAATTTAAAGGCAATGCTACCAAATACTAATTGAGTGTATGTAAACGTCTGACCCACTGTACATGCGATGAAAGAAATAAAAGCTGAAATAAATAATTCTCTCTACTATTATTCTGACATTTCACATTCTTAAAATGAAGTGGTGATCCTAACTGACCTAAGACAGGGCATTTTTACTAGGATTCAATGTCAGGAATTGTGAAAAACTGAGTTGAAATGTATTTGGCTAAGATGTATGTAAACTTCCAACTTCAGCTGAATATAAAATCGAGCACACAGCCATAGACCAACATTGGCAGTAGGAAGGCCTTGCTGAAGAGCTCAGTGACTTCCAACGTGTCATCGTCATAGGATGCCACCTTTCCAACTTATCAGTTAGTCAAATGCCTTCCCTGAGAGACCTGCCCCGGGTCAATTGTAGATGCTGTTATTGTAAAGTGGAAACGCCTAAGAGCAACAACGACTCAGCCGCCAAGTGGTAGTGCACACAAGATAACCCAAGATAGCCTAAGATAACCATGCACAATGCCAAGCGTCTGCTGGAGTGGAGTAAAGCTTGCCGCCATTGGACTCTGGAGCAGTGGAAACATGTTCTCTGGAGTGATGAATCACGCTTCAGCATCTGGCAGTCCGACGGACAAATATAGTTTTGGAGTATGCCAGGAGAACGCTACCTGCCCCAATGCATAGTGCCAACTCTAAAGTTTGGTGGAGGAGGAATAATGGTCTGGGGCTGTTTTTCATTGTTCGGGCCAGGCCCCTTAGTTCCAGTGAAGGGAAATCTCAACACTACAGTATACAATGACATTATAGATGGTTCTGTGCTGCCAACTTCGTCGCAACAGATTGGGGAAGGCCCTTTCCTGTTTCAGCATGACAAAGCCCCTGTGTACAAAGCGAGGTCCATACAGAAATATTTTTTAAAGATCGGTGTAGAAGTATTTGACTGGCCTGACCTCAACCCCATCGAACACCTTTGGGATAAATTGGAACACGAACTGCTAGACAGGCCTCATCGCCCAACATCAGTGCTTGACCTCACTAATGCTCTTGTCGCTGACTGGAAGAAAGTGCCCACAGCAAAGTTCCAAGATCTAGTGGAAAGTCTTCTCAGAAGAGTGGAGGCTGATATAGCAGCAAAGGGGGTCAACTCCATATTAATGCCCATGATTTTGGAATTAGATGTTTGACGAGCAGGTGTCCACTTACTTTTAGTCATGTCGTGTATATTCTATTCTTAGTTACAATAAAAGTGACTCCAAAATGACGTAATAAATTAATTATCATTCATTTCTATTAGGCACAAAATAATCTGAAACACAACCAAAACAAATAGTAAATGAATCCAACAAATGTTTAAAGTCACAACCTTGTTCCAGCCATTGTGTGCTCTGAATATGGGACCAAACATTTAGCATTTTACTACTTTAATACACATTTTGGTCCACTAAAATGAGGGTGCGGGGTGTCTATGTACAAAAAAGTGCTGTAATTTCTAAACGGATCATCTGATATGGATGAAAATATCCTCAAATTAAATTTGACTCGTCTGCAAATTTACCTCATTCAAAATGTTGGAGTACAGAGCCAAAACAAAACGAAAATATGTCACTGTCCCAATACTTTTGGAGCTCACTGTATATATTTTATTGTATCATATTTTTTGGAGTGCGGCAACAATTTGCTAAATGAATAGAGGGGAAACACTGCATGTTTTGCTTCATATCTTTGTTCAGGACTTCTTGTTTATTTGATGGTATTTTTATCAAAGACTCGTGTTGAGTGACATTTGTTTGGTCGAGATTTACACAAACTCTCTCACAATGTGTGCTGGATTGCACAAGTCAGTCAATGTCAATGTTTGAAGACACTCTATTGTCTTTTGTTCCTCAAACCCCCTTTCTTGCACACACAGAGCCCGCAATCATCAGAAACCTCATGTCCACTGAAATCACAACATCATCTGTGTCTCTGGGCTGGAATGAACCATTTGGAAACAGCTCCTTCTACAGAGTAGAATGGACTGATGGCAATACCAGTGGCAGTCAGAATACCCCAGAAACCTCTTTTAATGTTACTGCTCTCACTGCTGGAGTGCAGTACCTCTTCACAGTCACTGCAGTGGCTGGAGATAACACAACTGTAGGACAGAGCAAGACAGTTTCTAAGTATACAAGTAAGTAACTCAGACACTTTAGTGTTGGATTGTTTCAATGCCACAGATACTATTTGTATTCATTTATACGTTACTTGTTTGGATCCAAGAACGTGATGATTTGAAAGTTGCCATGTCTTTCTGCAATGAGACATTTCAGAGGATTTTTGCCCAATAGAAATGAATGGTAAATAATGTATTATGTCATCTTGTAGTCACTTTTATTATAAATAAGAATATAATATGTTTCTAAACACTTCTACATTAATGTGGATGCTACCATGATTACAGATAGTCCTGAATGAATTGTGAATAATTATGAGTGAGGAACTTAGATGCACAACATATCATACCCCTCCCTCCAAAAATGCTTACCTCCCCTGTTACTGTAATGGTGAGATGTTAGCATGTCATGGGGGTATGATACTGTATTTATGTATCTGTGACATTCTCACTCATCATTATTCATGATTCATTCAGGATTTTCCATAATCATGGTAGCATCCACATTAATGTAGAAGTGTTAAGAAATGCGCTATATATACAAAAGTATGTGGACAACCCTTCAAATAAATGGATTTAGCTATTTCAGCCACACCTGTTGCTGACAGGTACAGTTGAAGTCGGAAGTTTACATACACTTAGATTGGAGTCATTAAAACTTGTATTTCAACCACTCCAAAAATGTCTTGTTAACAAACTACTTTTGGCAAGTCGGTTACTTAAGTCTACCTTGTGCATGACACAAATAATTTTTCCAACAATTGTTTACAGACAGATTATTTCACTTATAACTCACTGTATCACAATTCCAGTGGGTCAGAAGTTAACATACACTAAGTTGACTGTGCCTTTAAACAGCTTGGAAAATTCCAGAAAATGATGTCATGGCTTTAGAAGCTTCTAATAGGCAAATTGACATAATTTGAGTCACTTGGAGGTGTACCTGTGGATATATTTCAAGGCCTACCTTCAAATACAGTGTCTCTTTGCTTGACATCATGGTAAAATCAAAATAAATCAGCCAAGACCTCAGAAAACCATTTGTGGACCTCCACAAGTCTGGTTCATCCTTGGGAGCAATTTCCAAACACCTGAAGGTACCATGTTCATCTGTACAAACAATAGTACGCAAGTATAAACACCATGGGACCACGCAGCCGTCATACCACTCAGGAAGGAGACGCGTTCTGTTTCCTAGAGATGAAGTACTTTGGTGCGAAAAGTGTAAATCAATCTCAGAACAACAGCAAAGGACCTTGTGAAGATGCTGGAGGAAATGGGTACAAAACTATCTATATCCACAGTAAAACAAGTCCTATATTGACAGCAAGGAAGAAGCCACTGCTCAAAAACCGCCATAAAAAAAAGCCAGACTACGGTTTGCAACTGCACATGGGGACAAAGATCTTACTTTTTGGAGAAATGTCCTCTGGTCTGATGAAACAAAAATAGAACTGTTTGGCCATAATGACCATTGTTATGTTTGGAGGAAAATGGGGGAGGCTTGCAAGCCAAAGAACACCCCAACCGTGAAGCACGGGGTGGCAGCATCATGTTGTGGGAGTGCTTTGCTGCAGGAGGGACTGGTGCACTTCACAAAATAGATGGCATCATGAGGTAGGAAAATTATGTGGATATAATGAAGCAACATCTCAAGACGTCAGTCAGGAATTTAAATGGACAATGACCCCAAGCACACTTGCAAAGTTGTGGCAAAATGGCTTAAGGACAACAAAGTCAAGGTATTGGAGTGGCCATCACAAAGCCCTGACCTCAATCCCATTGAAAATGTGTGTGCAGAACTGAAAAAGCATGTGTGAGCAAGGAGGCCTGCAAACCTGACTCAGTTACACCAGCTCTGTCAAGAGGAAGGGGCCAATATCCACCCAACTTACTGTGGGAAGCTTGTGGAAGGCTACCCAAAATGTTTGACCCAAGTTAAACAATTTAAAGGCAATGCTACCAAATACTAATTGAGTGTATGTAAACATCTGACCTACTGTGCATGTGATGAAAGAAATAAAAGCTGAAATAAATAATTCTCTCTACTATTATTCTGACATTTCACATTCTTAAAATGAAGTGGTGATCCTAACTGACCTAAGACAGGGCATTTTTACTAGGATTAAATGTCAGGAATTGTGAAAAACTGAGTTGAAATGTATTTGGCTAAGATGTATGTAAACTTCCAACTTCAGCTGAATATAAAATCGTGCACACAGCCATAGACCAACATTGGCAGTAGAAAGGCCTTACTGAAGAGCTCAGTGACTTCCAACGTGTCATCGTCATAGGATGCCACCTTTCCAACTTATCAGTTAGTCAAATGCCTTCCCTGAGAGACCTGCCCCGGGTCAATTGTAGGTGCTGTTATTGTAAAGTGAAAACGCTTAAGAGCAACAACAGCTCAGCCACCAAGTGGTAGGACACACAACATATCCCAAGATAGCCTAAGATAACCATGCACAATCAAAGCGTCTGCTGGAGTGGAGTAAAGCTCGCCGCCATTGGACTCTGGAGCAGTGGAAACATGTTCTCTGGAGTGATGAATCACGCTTCAGCATCTGACGGACAAATATGGTTTTGGAGGATGCCAGGAGAACGCTACCTGCCCCAATGCATAGTGCCAACTCTAAAGTTTGGTGGAGGAGGAATAATGGTCTGGGGCTGTTTTTCATTGTTCGGGCCAGGCCCCTTAGTTCCAGTGAAGGGAAATCTCAACACTACAGTATACAATGACATTATAGATGGTTCTGTGCTGCCAACTTCGTCGCAACAGATTGGGGAAGGCCCTTTCCTGTTTCAGCATGACAAAGCCCCTGTGCACAAAGCGAGGTCCATACAGAATTGTTTTTTCAAGATTGGTGTAGAAGTATTTGACTGGCCTGACCTCAACCCCATCGAACACCTTTGGGATAAATTGGAACACGAACTGCTAGACAGGCCTCATCGCCCAACATCAGTGCTTGACCTCACTAATGCTCTTGTCGCTGACTGGAAGAAAGTGCCCACAGCAAAGTTCCAAGATCTAGTGGAAAGTCTTCTCAGAAGAGTGGAGGCTGTTATAGCAGCAAAGGGGGGGGTCAACTCCATTTTAATGCCCATGATTTTGGAATTAGATGTTTGACGAGCAGGTGTCCACTTACTTTTGGTCATGTCGTGTATATTCTATTCTTAGTTACAATAAAAGTGACTCCAAAATGACGTAATAAATTAATTATCATTCATTTCTATTATGCACAAAATAATCTGAAACACAACCAAAACAAATAGTAAATGCATCCAACAAATGTTTAAAGTCACAACCTTGTTCCAGCCATTGTGTGCTCTGAATATGGTACCAAACATTTAGCATTTTACTACTTTAATACACATTTTGGTCCACTAAAATGAGGGTGCGGGGTGTCTATGTACAAAAAAGTGCTGTAATTTCTAAACGGATCATCTGATATGGATGAAAATATCCTCAAATTAAATTTGACTGTCTGCAAATTTACCTCATTCAAAGTGTTGGAGTACAGAGCCAAAACAAAACGAAAATATGTCACTGTCCCAATACTTTTGGAGCTCACTGTATATATTTTATTGTATCATATTTTTTGGAGTGCGGCAACAATTTGCTAAATGAATAGAGGGGAAACACTGCATGTTTTGCTTCATATCTTTGTTCAGGACTTCTTGTTTATTTGATGGTATTTTTATCAAAGACTCGTGTTGAGTGACATTTGTTTGGTAGAGATTTACACAAACTCTCTCACAATGTGTGCTGGATTGCACAAGTCAGTCAATGTCAATATTTGAAGACACTCTATTGTCTTTTGTTCCTCAAACCCCCTTTCTTGCACACACAGAGCCCGCAATCATCAGAAACCTCATGTCCACTGAAATCACAACATCATCTGTGTCTCTGGGCTGGAATGAACCATTCGGAAACAGATCCTTCTACAGAGTAGAATGGACTGATGGCAATACCAGTGGCAGTCAGAATACCCCAGAAACCTCTTTTAATGTTACTGCTCTCACTGCTGGAGTGCAGTACCTCTTCACAGTCACTGCAGTGGCTGGAGATAACACAACTGTAGGACAGAGCAAGACAGTTTCTAAGTATACAAGTAAGTAACTCAGATACTTTAGTGTTGGATTGTTTCAATGCCACAGATACTATTTGTATTCATTTATACGTTACTTGTTTGGATCCAAGAACGTGATGATTTGAAAGTTGCCATGTCTTTCTGCAATGAGACATTTCAGAGGATTTTTGCCCAATAGAAATGAATGGTAAATAATGTATTATGTCATCTTGTAGTCACTTTTATTATAAATAAGAATATAATATGTTTCTAAACACTTCTACATTAATGTGGATGCTACCATGATTACAGATAGTCCTGAATGAATTGTGAATAATTATGAGTGAGGAACTTAGATGCACAACATATCATACCCCTCCCTCCAAAACTGCTTACCTCCCCTGTTACTGTAATGGTGAGATGTTAGCATGTCATGGGGGTATGATACTGTATTTATGTATCTGTGACATTCTCACTCATCATTATTCATGATTCATTCAGGATTTTCCATAATCATGGTAGCATCCACATTAATGTAGAAGTGTTAAGAAATACGCTATATATACAAAAGTATGTGGACAACCCTTCAAATAAATGGATTTGGCTATTTCAGCCACACCTGTTGCTGACAGGTACAGTTGAAGTCGGAAGTTTACATACACTTAGATTGGAGTCATTAAAACTCGTTTTTTCAACCACTCCAAAAATGTCTTGTTAACAAACTATACTTTTGGCAAGTCTGTTACGGAATCTACCGTAATTTTTCCAACAATTGTTTACAGACAGATTATTTCACTTATTACTCACTGTATCACAATTCCAGTGGGTCAGACGTTAACATACACTACATTGACTGTGGCAGAAAATTCCAGAAAATTATGTCATGGCTTTAGAAGCTTCTAATAGGCAAATTGACATAATTTGAGTCACTTGGAGGTGTACCTGTGGATATATTTCAAGGCCTACCTTCAAATACAGTGTCTCTTTGCTTGACATCATGGTAAAATCAAAAGAAATCAGCCAAGACCTCAGAAAACCATTTGTGGACCTCCACAAGTCTGGTTCATCCTTGGGAGTAATTTCCAAACACCTGAAGGTACCATGTTCATCTGTACAAACAATAGTACGCAAGTATAAACACCATGGGACCACGCAGCCATCATACCACTCAGGAAGGAGACGCATTCTGTTTCCTAGAGATGAAGTACTTTGGTGCGAAAAGTGTAAATCAATCTCAGAACAACAGCAAAGGACCTTGTGAAGATGCTGGAGGAAATGGGTACAAAACTATCTATATCCACAGTAAAACAAGTCCTATATCGACAACAAGGAAGAAGCCACTGCTCAAAAACCACCATAAAAAAGCCAGACTACAGTTTGCAACTGCACATGGGGACAAAAATCTTACTTTTTGGAGAAATGTCCTCTGGTCTGATGAAACAAAAATATAACTGTTTGGCCATAATGACCATTGTTATGTTTGGAGGAAAACGGGGGAGGCTTGAAAGCCAAAGAACATCCCAACCGTGAAGCACGGGGGTGGCAGCATCATGTTGTGGGAGTAGTTTGCTGCAGGAGGGACTGGTGCACTTCACAAAATAGATGGCATCATGAGGTAGGAAAATGATGTGGATATATTGAAGCAACATCTCAAGACATCAGTCAGGAAGTTAAAGCTTGGTCGCAAATGGGTCTTCTAAATGGACAATGACCCCAAGCACACTTCCAAAGTTGTGGAAAAATGGCTTAAGGACAACAAAGTCAAGGTATTGGAGTGGCCATCACAAAGCCCTGACCTCAACCACATAGAAAATGTGTGTGCAGAACTGAAAAAGCATGTGTGAGCAAGGAGGCCTGCAAACCTGACTCAGTTACACCAGCTCTGTCAGGAGGAAGGGGCCAATATCCACCCAACTTACTGTGGGAAGCATGTGGAAGGCTACCCAAAATGTTTGACCCAAGTTAAACAATTTAAAGGCAATGCTACCAATTACTAATTGAGTGTATGTAAACGTCTGACCCACTGTGAATGTGATGAAAGAAATAAAAGCTGAAATAAATAATTCTCTCTACTATTATTCTGACATTTCACATTCTTAAAATGAAGTGGTGATCCTAACTGACCTAAAATAGGGCATTTTTACTAGGATTCAATGTCAGGAATTGTGAAAAACTGAGTTGAAATGTATTTGGCTAAGATGTATGTAAACTTCCAACTTCAGCTGAATATAAAATCGAGCACACAGCCATAGACCAACATTGGCAGTAGGAAGGCCTTGCTGAAGAGCTCAGTGACTTCCAACGTGTCATCGTCATAGGATGCCACCTTTCCAACTTATCAGTTAGTCAAATGCCTTCCCTGAGAGACCTGCCCCGGGTCAATTGTAGATGCTGTTATTGTAAAGTGGAAACGCCTAAGAGCAACAACGACTCAGCCGCCAAGTGGTAGTGCACACAAGATAACCCAAGATAGCCTAAGATAACCATGCACAATGCCAAGCGTCTGCTGGAGTGGAGTAAAGCTTGCCGCCATTGGACTCTGGAGCAGTGGAAACATGTTCTCTGGAGTGATGAATCACGCTTCAGCATCTGGCAGTCCGACGGACAAATATAGTTTTGGAGTATGCCAGGAGAACGCTACCTGCCCCAATGCATAGTGCCAACTCTAAAGTTTGGTGGAGGAGGAATAATGGTCTGGGGCTGTTTTTCATTGTTCGGGCCAGGCCCCTTAGTTCCAGTGAAGGGAAATCTCAACACTACAGTATACAATGACATTATAGATGGTTCTGTGCTGCCAACTTCGTCGCAACAGATTGGGGAAGGCCCTTTCCTGTTTCAGCATGACAAAGCCCCTGTGTACAAAGCGAGGTCCATACAGAAATATTTTTTAAAGATCGGTGTAGAAGTATTTGACTGGCCTGACCTCAACCCCATCGAACACCTTTGGGATAAATTGGAACACGAACTGCTAGACAGGCCTCATCGCCCAACATCAGTGCTTGACCTCACTAATGCTCTTGTCGCTGACTGGAAGAAAGTGCCCACAGCAAAGTTCCAAGATCTAGTGGAAAGTCTTCTCAGAAGAGTGGAGGCTGATATAGCAGCAAAGGGGGGTCAACTCCATATTAATGCCCATGATTTTGGAATTAGATGTTTGACGAGCAGGTGTCCACTTACTTTTAGTCATGTCGTGTATATTCTATTCTTAGTTACAATAAAAGTGACTCCAAAATGACGTAATAAATTAATTATCATTCATTTCTATTAGGCACAAAATAATCTGAAACACAACCAAAACAAATAGTAAATGAATCCAACAAATGTTTAAAGTCACAACCTTGTTCCAGCCATTGTGTGCTCTGAATATGGGACCAAACATTTAGCATTTTACTACTTTAATACACATTTTGGTCCACTAAAATGAGGGTGCGGGGTGTCTATGTACAAAAAGTGCTGTAATTTCTAAACGGATCATCTGATATGGATGAAAATATCCTCAAATTAAATTTGACTCGTCTGCAAATTTACCTCATTCAAAATGTTGGAGTACAGAGCCAAAACAAAACGAAAATATGTCACTGTCCCAATACTTTTGGAGCTCACTGTATATATTTTATTGTATCATATTTTTTGGAGTGCGGCAACAATTTGCTAAATGAATAGAGGGGAAACACTGCATGTTTTGCTTCATATCTTTGTTCAGGACTTCTTGTTTATTTGATGGTATTTTTATCAAAGACTCGTGTTGAGTGACATTTGTTTGGTCGAGATTTACACAAACTCTCTCACAATGTGTGCTGGATTGCACAAGTCAGTCAATGTCAATGTTTGAAGACACTCTATTGTCTTTTGTTCCTCAAACCCCCTTTCTTGCACACACAGAGCCCGCAATCATCAGAAACCTCATGTCCACTGAAATCACAACAGCATCTGTGTCTCTGGGCTGGAATGAACCATTCGGAAACAGATCCTTCTACAGAGTAGAATGGACTGATGGCAATACCATTGGCAGTCAGAATACCCCAGAAACCTCTTTTAATGTTACTGATCTCACTGCTGGAGTGCAGTACCTCTTCACAGTCACTGCAGTGGCTGGAGATAACACAACTGTAGGACAGAGCAAGACAGTTTCTAAGTATACAAGTAAGTAACTCAGACACTTTAGTGTTGGATTGTTTCAATGCCACAGATACTATTCATATTTATTGATAGGTTAGTTGTTTGGATCTGTCATGCAGGTGAAAGAGGACCCAAAAGCGACTTAACAGAAACAGAGTTTATTTAAATCCAAACAGGGAATAACAAAAATCCTCTAGTCTGTAGAGGGGAATAACTAGAGAAGCGGCCACAGACTGCAGGTCGCTTCGGGTAGGCGCAGGCCGTAGTTGATAGAGCCACCTGCTCACACGCAGCATCTGATGAAGGCAAAAAACACGACAGGACAGGGCGAAACACAATCACAGCATGGTGAATACAAAACAAGGAACCGACGGGACAGGAACGGATCACAAAGGAATAAATAGGGACTCTAATCAGGGGAAAGGATCGGGAACAGGTGTGGGAAGACTAAATGATGATTAGGGGAATAGGAACAGCTGGGAGCAGGAACGGAACGATAGAGAGAAGAGAGAGCGAGAGAGTGAGAGAGGGAGGGGGAGAGAGAGGGATAGAAGGAGGGAAAGAACCAAATAAGACCAGCAGAGGGAAACGAATAGCATGGGGAGCACAGGGACAAGACATGATAATAAATGACAAACATGACAGGATCCAAGAAGGTGATGATTTGAAAGTTGCCTTGTCTGTGTAGAATGGATTGATGGCAGTAGAGATATGAATGAAACTACCAATGAGACCACCTTTAACTGAACTGAGCTGACTGCTAGAGTGAAGTACACATTCAGGGTGCTTGCAATCAATGAGGATGAGATGACTGAAGGCAATATTTAATATTATTGAGTTGCGGAACTCTTGGTGTTAATGGACATTTTTCATGTCTCGAGGCTGATCCATTCTTCTGGGAAGTGTATATTAGAGGCTGATCCATCCCTCTGGGAAGTGTATATTAGAGGATGATCCATCCCTCTGGGCAGGTTATATTAGAGGCTGATCCATCCCTCTGGGAAGTGTATATTAGAGGCTGATCCATCCCTCTGGGAAGTGTATATTAGAGGATGATCCATCGCTCTGGGCAGTGTATATTAGAGGCTGATCCATCCCTCTGGGCAGTGTATATTAGAGGCTGATCCATCCCTCTGGGAAGTGTATATTAGAGGATGATCCATCCCTCTGGGCAGTGTATATTAGAGGCTGGTCCATCCCTCTGGGCAGTGTATATTAGTGTCTGATCCATCCCTCTGGGAAGTGTATATTAGAGGCTGATCCATCCCTCTGGGAAGTGTATATTAGAGTCTGATCCATCCCTCTGGGAAGTGTATATTAGAGTCTGATCCATCCCTCTGGGCAGTGTATATTAGAGGCTGATCCATCCCTCTGGGAAGTGTATATTAGAGGCTGGTCCATCCCTCTGGGAAGTGTATATTGGAGGCTGATCCATCCCTCTGGGCAGTGTATATTAGAGACTGATCCATACCTCTGGGTAGTGTATATTAGAGGCTGATCCATCCCTCTGGGCAGTGTATATTAGAGGCTGGTCCATCCCTCTGGGAAGTGTATATTAGAGTCTGATCCATCCCTCTGGGCAGTGTATATTAGAGGCTGGTCCATCCCTCTGGGAAGTGTATATTAGAGGCTGATCCATCCCTCTGGGAAGTGTATGTTAGAGGCTGGTCCATCCCTCTGGGAAGTGTATATTAGAGTCTGATCCATCCCTCTGGGCAGTGTATATTAGAGGCTGATCCATCCCTCTGGGAAGTGTATATTAGAGGCTGGTCCATCCCTCTGGGAAGTGTATATTGGAGGCTGATCCATCCCTCTGGGCAGTGTATATTAGAGACTGATCCATACCTCTGGGCAGTGTATATTAGAGGCTGATCCATCCCTCTGGGAAGTGTATATTAGAGGCTGATCCATCCCTCTGGGTAGTGTATATTAGAGGCTGATCCATCCCTCTGGGCAGTGTATATTAGAGGCTGATCCATCCCTCTGGAAAGTGTATGTTAGAGGCTGGTCCATCCCTCTGGGAAGTGTATATTGGAGGCTGATCCATCCCTCTGGGCAGTGTATATTAGAGGCTGATCCATCCCTATAGGAAGTGTATATTAGAGGCTGATCCATCCCTCTGGGTAGTGGATATAAAAGGCTGATCCATCCCTCTGGGCAGTGTATATTAGAGGCTGATAAATCCCCCTGGGAAGTGTATATTGGAGGCTGGTCCACCCCTCTGGGAAGTGTATATTAGAGGCTGATCCATCCCTCTGGGAAGTGTAAATTAGAGGCTGATCCATCCCTCTGGGCAGTGTATATTAGAGGCTGATAAATCCCCCTGGGAAGTGTATATTGGAGGCTGGTCCACCCCTCTGGGAAGTGTATATTAGAGGCTGATCCATCCCTCTGGGAAGTGTATATTAGAGGCTGATCCATCCCTCTGGGAAGTGTAAATTAGAGGCTGATCCATCCCTCTGGGCAGTGTATATTAGAGGCTGATCCATCCCTCTGGGCAGTGTATATTAGAGGCTGGTCCATTCCTCTGGGCAGTGTATATTAGAGGCTAATCCATCCCTCTGGGCAGTGTATATTAGAGGCTGATCCATCCCTCTGGGCAGTGTATATTAGAGGCTGATCCATCCCTCTGGGCAGTGTATATTAGAGGCTGATCCATCCCTCTGGGAAGGGTATAGTGTAGCATTTAAAGGCCCAGTGCAGTCAACATTTGGATTTTTGTGTTTTATATATATTTCCACACTACGAGGTTGGAATAATACTGTGAAATTGTGAAAATTATGATCATGCCTTTTTAGTGTAAGAGCTGTTTGGAATGTCAGTCTGTTTTGGTTGGGTGACTTTTTGGCCTGAATGGTGACATATCCAGGAGCTAAATTTATTACAAATATTAAAAATATTATCCAGTTTTCAGTTTTCCCCTCCCCACTCAGACCACTCCCAGACATTCCAAGCTAAATTCTTCCTTGAGAAATTGCTTATTGCTGACAAGCTATTTTTGTTTGTTTTTGTACATTTGAATTGAAAACAATGACAGTAAGGTACCGAATTGTTACCCAGAAAAGATTCAATATTGAGAAACAAATAGCTACATTGAACTTTTAATACAGATGTCTTTCAAGATATAATATTTTATATTTTCCCGTAAAATCAAATTCCTTGCTCACGTAAGAACCTGAAGTCATCAGGAACCTCTTTGTCTCTGAAATCATGACATCATCTGTGTCTATGAGCTGGATTGAACCATTGGAAAACAGCTCCTTCTATAGAGTAGAGTGGACTGATGGCAGTAGAGATATGAATTGAACTACCATTGAGACAGCCTTTAATATAACTGAGCTAACTGCTGAAGTGCAGAACAGACTCATAGTTGCTTCAGTCGCTGCTGATAAGACTACTGAAGGATTACCCATCATGTTTAACCAGTATATCTGTCAGTCACTGTAGTTTTGGTTCACATAATTTTCTCTTTTGAAGGCAGTGTAGACTCCAACTGATCCAGAATATTTAGGAAATTTGTTTATCTGCAATCAACTGCAAAATTGGGCTTGGATAGTATGATTAAGTGCTTGTCCTTTATTGAAAACTCCTTTTTTTGTCCCCAAAACGTTTCATGTCATTGATAATGCTTACTATCTTTAAATGTGTTTTTAGAGGTACCACTTTTGTGTCCTACATACTGACCGTAAATGTATGTCGAATTCGCATGCTTCTGATCATATATATAGACTGTATGGTGATTACCATGAATAATAATGATTCTGGTGATCTTTTCCCAAAATATAACTTTCTTGCACGCACAGAGCCTGCAGTCATCAGGAACCTGACTGTCACTGAAATCACAACATCATCTGTGTCTCTGAGCTGGACTGAACCATTGGGAAACAGATCCTTCTACAGAGTAGAATGGACTGGTGGCAGTAGAGACATGAATACAACTACCAATGTGACAGCCTTTAATGTAACTGAGCTGACTGCTGGAGTGAAGTACACATTCAGGGTCACTGCAGTGGCTGGAGATGAGATGACTGAAGGCAAAAATATCAGTGTTTCACTCTTTACAAGTAAGATGAAGTTTAAATTGTCTGGACTCTTATTTCGTAACTCCTTTTTGCAACGTTCTGTATTTGATATTTTTGAGTTGCAGAACTCTTGGTCATAACGGACATTTTTCATGTCTAGAGGCTGATCCATACCTCTGGGCAGTGCATATTAGGGCTGATCCATATTGGGCAGTGTATATTGAGCCTGATCCATACCTCTGGGCAGTGTATATTAGAGCCTGATCCATACCTCTGGGCAGTGTATATTAGAGGCTGATCCATACCTCTGGGCAGTGTATATTAGAGCCTGATCCATACCTCTGGGCAGTGTATATTAGAGCCTGATCCATACCTCTGGGCAGTGTATATTAGAGGCTGATCCATACCTCTGGGCAGTGTATATTAGAGGCTGATCCATACCTCTGGGCAGTGTATATTAGAGGCTGATCCATACCTCTGGGCAGTGTATATTAGAGGATGATCCATACCTCTGGGCAGTGTATATTAGAGGCTGATCCATACCTCTGGGCAGTGTATATTAGAGGCTGATCCATACCTCTGGGCAGTGTATATTAGAGGCTGATCCATACCTCTGGGCAGTGTATATTAGGGCAGTGCTGATCCATACCTCTGGGCAGTGTATATTAGAGTGTCCATACCTCTGGGCAGTGTATATAGAGGCTGATCCATACCTCTGGGCAGTGTATATTAGAGGCTGATCCATACCTCTGGGCAGTGTATATTAGAGGCTGATCCATACCTCTGGGCAGTGTATATTAGAGTGTATATTAGAGGCTGATCCATACCTCTGGCTGATCCATACCTCTGGGCAGTGTATATTAGAGGCTGATCCATACCTCTGGGCAGTGTATATTAGAGCCTGATCCATACCTCTGGGCAGTGTATATTAGAGGCTGATCCATACCTCTGGGCAGTGTATATTAGAGGCTGATCCATACCTCTGGGCAGTGTATATTAGAGGCTGATCCATACCTCTGGGCAGTTTATATTAGAGGCTGATCCATACCTCTGGGCAGTGGATATTGTGTCCGTTAAAGGCCCAGTGTAGTCACGTGATTTTCCTTGTGTATTGTATTTTTCTACACTGTGATGTTGGAATAACATTCTGAAATGGTGAAGATTATGTTAATTCCCTTTTAATGTAGGAGCTGTTTGAAAGAAAACGCCTGACATTTCAATCTGTTTTGGTGGGAGGAGTTTTGGCCTGCCCTGTGACATCACCCGGGGATACATTTGTTTAAAGACCAATATGAACGAGTTCCAAACCTCTCTGCCAATAACAGCTAGTTTAAAGTTTTCCCCAACCCCACTCAGACCTCTACTAGACAGTCTCAGCTAAATTCCTGCTTGACAAGTTGCTCTATTTGTAAATAGCCTATAGTTGTTCTTTTTTTTAACCATTTAATTTAAAAACAATAACAGTAAGTTACTTAATTGTTACCCAGACATGATTTGATATTGTGATGAAAATGGCGGCATTGTACTTTTAGTACTGATGTCTTAGAAGATATATTATTGTCTAGTGTAGACTTTTGCGGTATATCGTGTATACTGTGTACCGGGGTGTTATGAAATAGCCACGAGATGGTTTTTCAATACCGCCAATATTGTTGAAACTATTTCTTTGAAGTTTTTCTATACAGTTTCATATTTGTAGCTACTTTTTAAGTAAATGTGTCAGAAGGTGAAGCAGGTTGCATTCTTCATTTCACCTGTCACATTATTTGACATTATTAAGCTTACCGTAGTTCCCCACAATAGTTGATCCAGTCCCGTTTTACTTTATAATTAGCACAACTGGTGAAGAGCGGGAGCCGGTGAGTCAAGCTGTGTATTGACAGGGGTTGCGTTTGATATTGAAAGTCACCTGTTGTTTTTTGCTTCAACCGAGTTGTCAGGGATGTGCAACTATAGTTTTCCTTCACAGAAAGTACATTAGTGCAACACATTCGGCAGAAAATTGCTTATTTTTCATCAGATGAGAACAGAAGCGCAATGCTATTTGGCTGGTTGGCTGAATCAGCTTACAAAGAAAAAGTACAGTCTTTTCTTGCAAAAACTTTTCTAGCCATCATATTTCTAATGTTTATCATAGAGAGAATGTATCCAGCTACTTTTCCTAATGTTTTTCTTAAAGTTAATCTTACATTTTACCAAAGAAAAGTACGCTGGCTACACTGAGAAAATTGCTATAGTAAAGTAGCCGCACATCAGTCAGAGCTCTGTCTGCTGGTAGAATGCCCGTTCGTGTGCAACTGAAGCGCAACATTTGTCTGATGCTGAGCAGAAATCACAATAAGAATCTTTTTAGATCTGCGTTTACAAAACGCAGCAAGATATTTCGTATGCATTTATATATTTTTTTCCCTGTGTATAACTAAGAATTCTGCATTAATGCGACCCCTAAGTTTATTTAGCTAGTTAGTGACTGAATTTATAAGGTGATGGGACATCATGTTGTGTTGTCTTTCTGCCGTGTTTGAGAAGTTAAAGGCCTTTTGGATGAGTTATCTGTACAGCGGCCACAACTATCTTTCGATTTCCTTGAGTTTTTTCTCCTGTCTGTTCTCGGCCGGTTGTCTTCTCCCCCATCAGCCCGTCTGCTTCCATCTTCATGGAGCAGAGCAGGCAGTCCTGTTGCCCTAGCAACTCCGGACTCCACACAGACACAGCATTTACACCTGCTGCTCCAGAGCCAGTACTGTTCATTTGCACAATGTCTCTTGTTCACATTCGCTTGCAAATGTCCAAACTCCCCCAAAATTACAATCGGTATCTTTTAATTTATTTTTATTTTTATTTATTTCACCTTTATTTAACCAGGTAGGCTAGTTGAGAACAGGTTCTCATTTGCAACTGCGAGCTGGCCAAGATAAAGCATAGCAGTGTGAACAAACAACACAGAGTTACACATGGAGTAAACAATTAACAAGTCAATAACACGGAGAAAAAAAGGGAGTCTATATACAATGTGTGCAAAAGGCATGAGGAGGTAGGTGAATAATTACAATATTGCAGATTAACACTGGAGTGATAAATGATCATGTACAGGTAGAGATATTGGTGTGCAAAAGAGCAGAAAAGTAAATAAATAAAAACTGTGGGGATGAGGTAGGTGAAAATGGGTGTGCTATTTACCAATAGATTATGTACAGCTGCAGCGATCGGTTAGCTGCTCAGCTAGCTGATGTTTGAAGTTGGTGAGGGAGACAAAAGTCTCCTATATATGTATAAGTATTGAGCTGGACTGCCTGTCTCTTTAAAAAAATGCTTTCGTTTGTGCTCGTTGGCATATTTAGCTAGCAGCCTCTATGGAAAAGTGCTATCATTTATGCTGATTTTGTTAGCATTCTGGTAACAGACTCCCAAAGGGCTTCTAATTTTTTGGCGCCCCCTTGTGTACTGATGAGAACATCTGGATCCCGCCCAACCCTAGTCCAGTGTCCCCTAAAATGTAATTTCTTGCTCACATAAGAACCTGAAGTGATCAGGAACCTCTCTGTCTCTGAAATCCCGACATCATCTGTGTCTCTGAGCTGGATTGAACCATTGGGAAACAGCTCCTTCTATAGAGTAGAGTGGACTGATGGCAGTAGAGATATGAATTGAACTACCATTGAGACAGCCTTTAATATAACTGAGCTAACTGCTGAAGTGCAGAACAGACTCATAGTTGCTTCAGTCGCTGCTGATAAGACTACTGAAGGATTACCCATCATGTTTAACCAGTATATCTGTCAGTCACTGTAGTTTTGGTTCACATAATTTTCTCTTTTGAAGGGAGTGTAGACTCCAACTGATCCAGAATATTTAGGAAATGTGTTTATCTGCAATCAACTGCAAAATTGGGCTTGGATAGTATGATTAAGTGCTTGTCCTTTATTGAAAACTCCTTTTTTTGTCCCCAAAACGTTTCATGTCATTGATAATGCTTACTATCTTTAAATGTGTTTTTAGAGGTACCACTTTTGTGTCCTACATACTGACCGTAAATGTATGTCGAATTCGCATGCTTCTGATCATATATATAGACTGTATGGTGATTACCATGAATAATAATGATTCTGGTGATCTTTTCCCAAAATATAACTTTCTTGCACGCACAGAGCCTGCAGTCATCAGGAACCTGACTGTCACTGAAATCACAACATCATCTGTGTCTCTGAGCTGGACTGAACCATTGGGAAACAGATCCTTCTACAGAGTAGAATGGACTGGTGGCAGTAGAGACATGAATACAACTACCAATGTGACAGCCTTTAATGTAACTCAGCTGACTGCTGGAGTGAAGTACACATTCAGGGTCACTGCAGTGGCTGGTGATAATATAACTAAAGGAAAAGCTCAGGAGAAAGCACTCTTTACAAGTAAGCCTTTTCATTGGAATGGTCTTAATATTTTCTCTGAAGTGGAACCATGTAATGATTATGTTAATATCTGTATTTAACAATGAGAGGGCAATAAGAGGAAGGGTAAGGTCCTCTTTCTTTTTTTGAATCAAAAGTGTTGAAATCCTGGGATAGAGTACTGTTGGTAGGTACTAGGTCATCTAATGGTGTGTTCTTCTCCCAAAATGTACATTTCTTGCATGCACAGAACCTGAAGTCATCAGGAACCTTAGTGTCTCTGAAATCACAACATCATCTGTGTCTCTAAGCTGGATTGAACCATTGGGAAACAGATCCTTCTACAGAGTAGAATGGACTGGTGGCAGTAGAGATATGAATACAACTACCAATGTGACAGCCTTTAATATAACTGAGCTGACTGCTGGAGTGAAGTACACATTCAGGGTCACTGCAGTGGCTGGAGATGAGATGACTGAAGGCAAAAATATCAGTGTTTCACTCTTTACAAGTAAGATGAAGTTTAAATTGCCTGGACTCTTATTTCGTAACTCCTTTTTGCAACGTTCTGTATTTGATATTTTTGAGTTGCAGAACTCTTGGTCATAACGGACATTTTTCATGTCTAGAGGCTGATCCATACCTCTGGGCAGTGCATATTAGAGGCTGATTCATCCCTCTGGGCAGTGCATATTAGAGGCTGATCCATACCTCTGGGCAGTGTATATTAGAGCCTGATCCATACCTCTGGGCAGTGTATATTAGAGCCTGATCCATACCTCTGGGCAGTGTATATTAGAGGCTGATCCATACCTCTGGGCAGTGTATATTAGAGCCTGATCCATACCTCTGGGCAGTGTATATTAGAGGCTGATCCATACCTCTGGGCAGTGTATATTAGAGGCTGATCCATACCTCTGGGCAGTGTATATTAGAGGCTGATCCATACCTCTGGGCAGTGTATATTAGAGGCTGATCCATACCTCTGGGCAGTGTATATTAGAGCCTGATCCATACCTCTGGGCAGTGTATATTAGAGGCTGATCCATACCTCTGGGCAGTGTATATTAGAGGCTGATCCATACCTCTGGGCAGTGTATATTAGAGGATGATCCATACCTCTGGGCAGTGTATATTAGAGGATGATCCATACCTCTGGGCAGTGTATATTAGAGGCTGATCCATACCTCTGGGAAGTGTATATTAGAGGCTGATCCACACCTCTGGGCAGTGTAAAGTAGAGGCTGATCCATACCTCTGGGCAGTGTATATTAGAGGCTGATCCATACCTCTGGGCAGTGTAAAGTAGAGGCTGATCCATACCTCTGGGCAGTGTATATTAGAGGCTGATCCATACCTCTGGGCAGTGTATATTAGAGGCTGATCCATACCTCTGGGCAGTGTATATTAGAGGCTGATCCATACCTCTGGGAAGTGTATATTAGAGGCTGATCCATACCTCTGGGCAGTGTAAAGTAGAGGCTGATCCATACCTCTGGGCAGTGTATATTAGAGGCTGATCCATACCTCTGGGCAGTGTAAAGTAGAGGCTGATCCATACCTCTGGGCAGTGTATATTAGAGGCTGATCCATACCTCTGGGCAGTGTATATTAGAGGCTGATCCATACCTCTGGGCAGTGTAAAGTAGAGGCTGATCCATACCTCTGGGCAGTGTAAAGTAGAGGCTGATCCATACCTCTGGGCAGTGTAAAGTAGAGGCTGATCCATACCTCTGGGCAGTGTATATTAGAGGCTGATCCATACCTCTGGGCAGTGTATATTAGAGGCTGATCCATACCTCTGGCCAGTGTATATTAGAGGCTGATCCATACCTCTGGGCAGTGTATATTAGAGGCTGATCCATACCTCTGGGCAGTGTATATTAGAGGCTGATCCATACCTCTGGGCAGTGTATATTAGAGGCTGATCCATACCTCTGGGCAGTGTATATTAGAGGCTGATCCATACCTCTGGGCAGTGTATATTAGAGGCTGATCCATACCTCTGGGCAGTGTATATTAGAGGCTGATCCATCCCTCTGGGCAGTGTATATTAGAGGCTGATCCATACCTCTGGGCAGTGTATATTAGAGGCTGATCCATACCTCTGGGCAGTGTATATTAGAGGCTGATCCATACCTCTGGGCAGTGTATATTAGAGGCTGATCCATACCTCTGGGCAGTGTATATTAGAGGCTGATCCATACCTCTGGGCAGTGTATATTAGAGGCTGATCCATACCTCTGGGCAGTGTATATTAGAGGCTGATCCATACCTCTGGGCAGTGTATATTAGAGGCTGACCCATACCTCTGGGCAGTGTATATTAGAGGCTGATCCATACCTCTGGGCAGTGTATATTAGAGACTGATCCATACCTCTGGGCAGTGTATATTAGAGGCTGATCCATACCTCTGGGCAGTGTATATTAGAGGCTGATCCATCCCTCTGGGCAGTGTATATTAGAGGCTGATCCATACCTCTGGGCAGTGTATATTAGAGGCTGATCCATACCTCTGGGCAGTGTATATTAGAGTCTGATCCATACCTCTGGGCAGTGTATATTAGAGGCTGATCCATCCCTCTGGGCAGTGTATATTAGAGGCTGATCCATACCTCTGGGCAGTGTATATTAGAGGCTGATCCATACCTCTGGGCAGTGTATATTAGAGGCTGATCCATACCTCTGGGCAGTGTATATTAGAGGCTGATCCATACCTCTGGGCAGTGTATATTAGAGCCTGATCCATACCTCTGGGCAGTGTATATTAGAGGCTGATCCATACCTCTGGGCAGTGTATATTAGAGGCTGATCCATACCTCTGGGCAGTGTATATTAGAGGCTGATCCATACCTCTGGGCAGTTTATATTAGAGGCTGATCCATACCTCTGGGCAGTGGATATTGTGTCCGTTAAAGGCCCAGTGTAGTCACGTGATTTTCCTTGTGTATTGTATTTTTCTACACTGTGATGTTGGAATAACATTCTGAAATGGTGAAGATTATGTTAATTCCCTTTTAATGTAGGAGCTGTTTGAAAGAAAACGCCTGACATTTCAATCTGTTTTGGTGGGAGGAGTTTTGGCCTGCCCTGTGACATCACCCGGGGATACATTTGTTTAAAGACCAATATGAACGAGTTCCAAACCTCTCTGCCAATAACAGCTAGTTTAAAGTTTTCCCCAACCCCCCTCAGACCTCTACTAGACAGTCTCAGCTAAATTCCTGCTTGACAAGTTGCTCTATTTGTAAATAGCCTATAGTTGTTCTTTTTTTTACCATTTAATTTAAAAACAATCACAGTAAGTTACTTAATTGTTACCCAGACATGATTTGATATTGTGATGAAAATGGCGGCATTGTACTTTTAGTACTGATGTCTTAGAAGATATATTATTGTCTAGTGTAGACTTTTGCGGTATATCGTGTATACTGTGTACCGGGGTGTTATGAAATAGCCACGAGATGGTTTTTCAATACCGCCAATATTGTTGAAACTATTTCTTTGAAGTTTTTCTATACAGTTTCATATTTGTAGCTACTTTTTAAGTAAATGTGTCAGAAGGTGAAGCAGGTTGCATTCTTCATTTCACCTGTCACATTATTTGACATTATTAAGCTTACCGTAGTTCCCCACAATAGTTGATCCAGTCCCGTTTTACTTTATAATTAGCACAACTGGTGAAGAGCGGGAGCCGGTGAGTCAAGCTGTGTATTGACAGGGGTTGCGTTTGATATTGAAAGTCACCTGTTGTTTTTTGCTTCAACCGAGTTGTCAGGGATGTGCAACTATAGTTTTCCTTCACAGAAAGTACATTAGTGCAACACATTCGGCAGAAAATTGCTTATTTTTCATCAGATGAGAACAGAAGCGCAATGCTATTTGGCTGGTTGGCTGAATCAGCTTACAAAGAAAAAGTACAGTCTTTTCTTGCAAAAACTTTTCTAGCCATCATATTTCTAATGTTTATCATAGAGAGAATGTATCCAGCTACTTTTCCTAATGTTTTTCTTAAAGTTAATCTTACATTTTACCAAAGAAAAGTACGCTGGCTACACTGAGAAAATTGCTATAGTAAAGTAGCCGCACATCAGTCAGAGCTCTGTCTGCTGGTAGAATGCCCGTTCGTGTGCAACTGAAGCGCAACATTTGTCTGATGCTGAGCAGAAATCACAATAAGAATCTTTTTAGATCTGCGTTTACAAAACGCAGCAAGATATTTCGTATGCATTTATATATTTTTTCCCTGTGTATAACTAAGAATTCTGCATTAATGCGACCCCTAAGTTTATTTAGCTAGTTAGTGACTGAATTTATAAGGTGATGGGACATCATGTTGTGTTGTCTTTCTGCCGTGTTTGAGAAGTTAAAGGCCTTTTGGATGAGTTATCTGTACAGCGGCCACAACTATCTTTCGATTTCCTTGAGTTTTTTCTCCTGTCTGTTCTCGGCCGGTTGTCTTCTCCCCCATCAGCCCGTCTGCTTCCATCTTCATGGAGCAGAGCAGGCAGTCCTGTTGCCCTAGCAACTCCGGACTCCACACAGACACAGCATTTACACCTGCTGCTCCAGAGCCAGTACTGTTCATTTGCACAATGTCTCTTGTTCACATTCGCTTGCAAATGTCCAAACTCCCCCAAAATTACAATCGGTATCTTTTAATTTATTTTTATTTTTATTTATTTCACCTTTATTTAACCAGGTAGGCTAGTTGAGAACAGGTTCTCATTTGCAACTGCGAGCTGGCCAAGATAAAGCATAGCAGTGTGAACAAACAACACAGAGTTACACATGGAGTAAACAATTAACAAGTCAATAACACGGAGAAAAAAAGGGGAGTCTATATACAATGTGTGCAAAAGGCATGAGGAGGTAGGTGAATAATTACAATATTGCAGATTAACACTGGAGTGATAAATGATCATGTACAGGTAGAGATATTGGTGTGCAAAAGAGCAGAAAAGTAAATAAATAAAAACTGTGGGGATGAGGTAGGTGAAAATGGGTGTGCTATTTACCAATAGATTATGTACAGCTGCAGCGATCGGTTAGCTGCTCAGCTAGCTGATGTTTGAAGTTGGTGAGGGAGACAAAAGTCTCCTATATATGTATAAGTATTGAGCTGGACTGCCTGTCTCTTTAAAAAATGCTTTCGTTTGTGCTCGTTGGCATATTTAGCTAGCAGCCTCTATGGAAAAGTGCTATCATTTATGCTGATTTTGTTAGCATTCTGGTAACAGACTCCCAAAGGGCTTCTAATTTTTTGGCGCCCCCTTGTGTACTGATGAGAACATCTGGATCCCGCCCAACCCTAGTCCAGTGTCCCCTAAAATGTAATTTCTTGCTCACATAAGAACCTGAAGTGATCAGGAACCTCTCTGTCTCTGAAATCCCGACATCATCTGTGTCTCTGAGCTGGATTGAACCATTGGGAAACAGCTCCTTCTATAGAGTAGATTGGACTGATGGCAGTAGAGATATGAATTGAACTACCATTGAGACAGCCTTTAATATAACTGAGCTAACTGCTGAAGTGCAGAACAGACTCATAGTTGCTTCAGTCGCTGCTGATAAGACTACTGAAGGATTACCCATCATGTTTAACCAGTATATCTGTCAGTCACTGTAGTTTTGGTTCACATAATTTTTTCTTTTGAAGGGAGTGTAGACTCCAACTGATCCAGAATATTTAGGAAATGTGTTTATCTGCAATCAACTGCAAAATTGGGCTTGGATAGTATGATTAAGTGCTTGTCCTTTATTGAAAACTCCTTTTTTTGTCCCCAAAACGTTTCATGTCATTGATAATGCTTACTATCTTTAAATATGTATTTAGAGGTACCACTTTTGTGTTCTAAATACTGACCTTCAATGTATGTATAATTAGCATGCTTCTGATTATATATATAGACTGTATGGTGATTACCATGAATAATAATGATTCTGGTGATCTTTTCCCAAAATATAACTTTCTTGCACGCACAGAGCCTGCAGTCATCAGGAACCTGACTGTCACTGAAATCACAACATCATCTGTGTCTCTGAGCTGGACTGAACCATTGGGAAACAGATCCTTCTACAGAGTAGAATGGACTGGTGGCAGTAGAGACATGAATACAACTACCAATGTGACAGCCTTTAATGTAACTCAGCTGACTGCTGGAGTGCAGTACCTCTTCACAGTCACTGCAGTGGCTGGAGATAACACAACTGTAGGACAGAGCAAGACAGTTTCTAAGTATACAAGTAAGTAACTCAGATACTTTTATGTCAGATTTTTTCGTATTCAGATACTATTCGTATTCATTGATATGCTAACCTCCCCTGTTAATGTAATGGTGAGAGGTTAGCATTTTTTTTTGGGGGGGGGGTTATAATATTTGTGTGTCTAAATTTCTCACTCATAATTATTCATATTTTATTCAGGATTATGCGTAATCATTGTAGCATCCAAAACAAAAACCAAACGCATCCAACAAACTTTTAAATCACAGGCTTGATGTAGCCATGGCATGCTATGAATATGGGACCAAATACTTCTCATTTTACTACTTTAATAAACAAAGTGAATTTGTCCCTATACTTTTGGTCACCTAAAATTGGGGGACACATTTTTTAAGGTATCTGTTACCAACAGATGCATATCTGTATTCCCAGGCATGTGACATCCATAGATTAGGGCTTAATCAATGTATTTCAATTAACTGATTTCCTTATTAGAACTGTAGCTCAGTAAAATCTTTTAAATTGTTGCATGTTGCGTTAATATTTTTGTTCAATGTGTCATACCCCCAAATAAATGCTGCCTTGCCCTATTATTGTAATGGTGAGAGGTTACTATGTCTTGGGGGGTATATCATTTGTGAGTCTGTAACTCTCTCACTCATCATTATTCACATATTATTATCCATAATAATGCCAGCATCCACATTAATATAGATTCAGTTAGAAACATATCCTATTGTTATTTTGAGGCTATGCAGTGTTTGTTTAAAATTTGAGTAAAACAATATTATATTGTGGGTTCTGATGGGGTATGATAATTTAACTAATTTCATGGCATTCATAATGTCTTCAACATTCAATGGTTATATACACTAAATTACAAGAAGTATGTGGACAGAGTATTAATATCGAGGTTGTCCCCCCATTAGATGCTATAACAGCCTCAACTCTTCTGGGAAGGCTTTCCACACATGTTGGATCCTTGCTGCTGGGTCTTGCTTTAATTTGGCTCGAAGAGCATGAGTGAGGTCGGGCACTGTTGGGTGATTAGGCCTGGCTCGCAGTCGACGTTCCAATTCATCCCAAAGGTGTTCTATGCTTCAGTAAATACTTAAAGGTTGAGACCGAGTTTGCGTCTCTCACATGGGTAGGCAGACTATTCCATAAAAATTGAGCTCTATAGGAGAAAGCCCTGCCTCCAGCTGTTTGCTTAGAAATTCTAGGGATAATTAGGAGGCCTGAATCTTGTGACCGTAGCGTATGTGTAGAGAAATAGGTAGGAGCAAGCCCATGTAATGCTTTGTAGGTTAGCAGTAAAACCTTGAAATCAGCCCTTGCCTTGACAGGAAGCTAGTGTAGGGAGGCTAGCATTGGAGTAATATGATCAAATTTTGGGGTTCTAGTCAGGATTCTAGCAGCCGTATTTAGCACTAACTGAAGTTTATTTAGTGCTTTATCCGGTTAGCCGGAGTATGTAGAGCATTGCAGTAGTCTAACCTAGAATTGACAAAAGCATGGATTAATTTTTCTGCATCATTTTTGGACAGAAAGTTTCTGATTTTTGCAATGTTACGTAGATGGAAAAAAGCTGTCCTTGAAATGGTCTTGATATGTTCTTCAAAAGAGAGATCAGGGTCCAGAGTAACGCCGAGGTCCTTCACAGTTTTTTTTTATTTGAGACGACTGTACAACCATTAAGATTAATTGTCAGATTCAACAGAAGATCTCTTTGTTTCTTGGGACCTAGAACAAACATCTCTGTTTTGTCCGAGTTTAAAAGTAGAACGTTTGCAGCCATCCACTTCCTTATGTCTAAAACACATGCTTCTAGCGAGGGCAATTTTGGGGCTTCACCATGTTTCATTGAAATGTACAGCTGTGTGTTATCCGCATAGCAGTGAAAGTTAACATTATGTTTTCGAATGACATCCCCAAGAGGTAAAATATATAGTGAAAACAATAGCGGTCCTAAAACGGAACCTTGAGGAACACCAACATTTACAGTTGATTTGTCAGAGGGCAGCCCATTCACAGAGACAAACTGATATCTTTCCGACAGATAAGATCTAAACCAGGCCAGAACTTGTCCGTGTAGACCAATTTGGGTTTCCAGTCTCTCCAAAAGATTGTGGTGATCGATGGTATCAAAAGCAGCACTCCGTGAAATGTTCTAAGGTTCATTTGCCAGGGCGGTAGGTAGCCTAGTGTTTAGAGCATTGGACCAGTAACTGAAATGTTTCTAGGTCGAATCTCTGAGCTGACAAGGTAAAAATCTATCATGCTGCCCCTGAACAAGGCAGTTAACTCACTGTTCCTAGGCCATATTTGTAAATAAGAATTTGTTCTTAACTGACTTGCCTCGTTAAATAAGAAAATAAATATAGAACCTAACACAATGTACCAAGGATGTTTGATGTGGGGAATGATAGTCAATGCCAATATCAGATTTTGCAGCAACTACATAACTACATGTTGGAATTGTCAAAATGAAGCTGCTCATGAGAAGCCACTTCTGGTGGCCTGGTCTGGATCAACAAAAATTAAGCTGTTTGCGAGGAGCCACTTCTGGTGATCTGGTCTGGATCAAGAAACAATGAAGCTGTTCGAGGATCCACTTTTGGTGACGCGGTTTGGATCAACAGATAGAAAACAATGAACAGCAAGCGGCACTGGAGTGCCAAGTCTAGGTCCTTATCAGCTTCCACCCCCAAGCCATAAGACTCCTGAACATCTAATCTAATAGCTAGCCAGACTTTTTGCGTTGCCCCCCTCCCCACCCCTTCTTTTACGCCGCTGCTACTCTCTGTTATTATCTATGCATAATAACATTAATAACTCTACATACATGTACATATTACCTCAATTACCTCGACTAACCGGTACCACCGCACATTGACTCTCTACCGGTACCCCCTGTATATCGTCTTGCTATTGTTATTTTACTGCTGCTCTTTAATTACTTCTTCCTTTTATTTCTTATTCATATTTTTTAAACTGCATTTTTCGTTAGGGGCTTGTTAGTAAGCATATGACTAATACAAATGTGATTTGATTTGATAGCGGATATTTGGAAACCCTCTACATGCCTGCTCCTGTCCCAGTCCACCCAGGGGTATGGCCCACAGAGCCATGGCAGAGAATTCATGTGGACTATACTGGTCCCTTTGTAAAGCACATGTTTCTGGTTATAGTTGATGCCCATTCCAAATGGCCAGAGGTGTTTTGCACTGACTCCTCCACCTCAGCTCAGACGATAGAGTGTCGTCTCAGAACAACGTTTGCACACTTCGGATTGCCTCTGCAGCTGGTATGCGACAACACGCAAGCTTTCGTAAGTGACGAGTTTACAAGATTCATGTCAGTAAATGGAATCGACCTCTGATCTGTACCACCTTGCCACCAATGGGCTGGCAGAACGCTTTGTTCATATCCTAAAGCAAGGACTCGACAAATGAAAGACCAGCAGCACTAATGTTTGGGAGACCTCTCCGCACACAGCTGGACATCATGAAGCCAAACGGGCGTAATGAAGTGCTGAACAAAGAAGCCAAGATGCTCTCCGGTGGCCGGGAGCGCCATATCCAAACAGGACAAGAAGTGATGGTGCGAGACTACAGAAGGGGAGGGAAATGGACAAGAGGGACAGTACAGGCACAAACGGATCCCAGAACTTACCAGATTCAAGTGACCCCAGCCCTAATGTGGTGGCGTCACATTAACCAAATGCATTCCACGGAAAACAGCACAACAACTGAGAGAGAACAGGCACAGAGAGCTCCTGGGAGTGACACGCATGGAACTGTAGAGGACGGTGGGGCAGTATAGAGACACCAGGCTGATAGAAGGGAACGTGTGGATGAAGGTGCTGCTATAACAGAAACTATTATGGAGCAAGCACACACTGAGGATGTGCAGGAGTCTCCAGACAATCCAAGGCGCTACCCAGAACAATGGCCCTGTCCAGACAGACTGGACTTATAAGCAAACAAACACACCCAAAAACTTACACTGTTCAAGTTCAAATCAAAGATGCAAAATAACTACAACAATTTCTGGGAAATGTTTCACTTGTGGTTTGGTAAAAGTAATTCTCATTGTATTAGAGAAGGAATGTTCTGTTCTGTTAATTACTGTCCCCTTTAAGAACGGAGCGCCCTTGGTCATGCATAGTGTTGCTCTATGTTATTCTTGTACTAACTAGCTTTAGTAAATGTGAAGCTCCAGTTCACTTCCTTGGAGTCTTTCTTATTATATAAATTAGTCATACAAGCTAAGACACTATAGCCAAATCCACTAATTTGATGGGGTGTCCACATACTTTGGTATATATAGTGTATGTAAATAATGCAAAAGTAAAAACAAATGATGTAGCAAGCAATCGATCAATGGGGTGGCAGGTGACCTAGTGGTTAGAGCGTTGGGCCAGTAACTAAAAGGTTGCTAGATTAAATTCCTGAGCTGACAAGGTAGAAATCTACCTTTCTGCCACTGAACAAGGCAGTTAACCCACTGTTCCTAGGCTGTCATTGTAAATACGAATTTGTTCTTCACTGACTTGCCTAGTTAAATAAAGGTAAAATAAGAAAATGAATGAAAATAAGAATATTAGTCAGCAGCATACCACCCTGTGTTCCACTGCTGGCTGGCTTCTTAAGCTAAGCAGGGTTGGTCCTGGTTAGTCCCTAGATGGGAGACCAGATGCTGCTGGAAGTGGTGTTGGAGGTCCAGTAGGAGGCACTCTTTCCTCAGGTCTACATTTTTTCCCATTTCCCTGTGTAGAGTGCTGTCTTTTGGCTGGGACGTTGAACGGTTGTCCTGACTCTCTGTGGTCACTAAATATCCCATGGCACTTATTGTAAGAGTAGGGGTGTTAACCCCGGTGACCTGGCTAAATTCCCAATCTGGGCCTCATACCATCATGGCCACCTGATCTTCCCCAGTTTACAATTGGCTCATTCATCCTCTCCCCTGTAACTATTCCCCAGGTTGTTGCTGTAAATGAGAGTATATTCTCAGTCAACTTACCTGATTAAACCTGATTAAATGTTTATATTAGTGTCATTTAAAAAAAATCCCTATTCCTCCGTTACAGAGCCTGCAGTTGTCCGCAACCTCTATGTCTCTGAAATCACAACATCATCTGTGTTTCTGAACTGGACTCAACCAGAGGGAAACAGCTTCTTCTATAGAGTAAATTGGACTGGTGCCAGTATTAGTCAGAATGTCACAAAAACCTTCACTACCATTACTGGGCTGACTGCTGGAGTGCAGTACTTCTTCATAGTCACTGCAGTGGCTGGAGACAACACAACTGTAGGAGAAGACAGTCAAATAATCACTTCAACAAGTATGTTATTTTGCAAGTATTATTTTATGATTCAAAGGATATGGATTCACGGTTAAGGTGGAAATGTCAATGTCGAAAATGGCAAAACAATCTAACCAAAGTTGGTTGTGGTTTTCTCTTTTCTGTCCATATTTTCCATCAGTCATTGCAATGAACCTTTTCGATTTTGCTTTTGACAGAGCCTGAACAACCTGTGGACATTGTGGCTACGAGACGAGGAACCAGTTGGCTGAATGTGACATGGACCTTGCATAACGGGAGTGTGGACTACTACAGCGTGAACATATTTAATGCTGCTTTGAACTATACATCCAGCAATACCACACAGACCAGGGAGGCCAGCTTCACTGGGTTACAGCCTGGGAGGGTTTATGAGGTCACAGTGACTGCTGTAGCCGGAGGCTTTAGGAACCAGTCTGCTCAGGTCCAGTTAGCCACCAGTAAGTCATGGTCAATGATGCCCATACTATGCATTTACTGTAGTTTGAAGTTGATAAAAGTTTGTATGAGAGTGTGAGAATGTTTTCTCTGGTTTTGTCCTGAAGAAAAAGCTAAAGCACCTAATGTGTGTTTGTGAGAATGAGAATTTGTGTTTGCAACTTTCCTAGCATCACTCTTATTTCTCCTCCATAGATCCCAACCCACCTGGACCCCTCACCATCACAGAGAGGACAACCAGCTCCCTCGTTGTCCAATGGACAACCCCGGGTCTAATGATTGGAGCGCAAGGCATCTCCTATAACATCAGCTACCAGCTTAATGGGACTGGTTTAGGAGAGAGAAACCAGTCTTCCTCTACCACTAGTCTCAGCAGTAACCTGACCTCTCTGTCCTCTGGGACTTGCTACACCATCACAGTGAAAACCATGGGACCTCAGAATCTAGAAAGCACCGGTGTTTATGCATCGGAATGTACCTGTGAGTAGACTTGTGACAACCGTTCAGTAGACTGTGCTCTGGGTGACGTTTTGACTGTGAAAATGTTGCAGAAATATTCTGAAACCTTTCTAATAATCCTACATGCCTTAACACATTTCATGTCCTAGTAAGATCGCTGATTTAAGGTAGATTTTTTTCTCTCCATTCCTCCTAGTACCCAAACCAGTGGTGAACCTCACAGCCACCCCGTTGTCCAACTCCTCATGTAAGCTACAGTGGACTGACCCCGTGGAGGTTAAGAACTACTACACCTATAGAGTCCAGTACATAAAGGCTACAGGCCCTGTACTGAAAACAGTCAGTACAAACTTCACACAAGTCAATGACCTAGAACCTGGGACTGGCTACAACTTCACTGTTACCACGGTAGCAGCAACGGGAAGCGAAGGAACTCCAGAACACACGTTCTGTAACACTAGTAAGCCAGTGTTCTAAACTCCAAAGGTATTCGTAGAGGAATCCAAGAGAAATGCAAGTGCATTCTAGTCAGCCAGCAAACTGCAGTTACTCTGGGGTAGTCAGGAGGTGTATAACACTGTCTGCGATATGATTCTGTGTTATAGATGATATTAATATGATATCTGCCCTCTTTGCCCTTCAGAGCCCAATGTGGTCAGTAACCTCACGTTTGAGGGTCTGAACACAACCGCTATCAGACTTTCCTGGCTCAAGCCAAATGACCACAAACCAACCTACTCCTATCTGGTGACCATCTCCAAGAATGGTTCTGTGGTAGAGATCTCAACCATGGTCGAGATGTACACCTTCACCAATCTCACTCCTGGGAAATGTTATAACTGCTCTGTGGTCACGGTCGTCCAAGATGTTAAGTCTGATTCAACGGAGACGATAATCTGCACAAGTACAGTTCTAAAGATCCCCCTTCCTCCCTTCAACCCTTCCTCCCTTCAAACCTTCATTCTTCAACTCTTTCACCCTTCAACCCTTCCTCCCTTCAACCCTTCCTCCCTTCAACCCTTCCTCCCTTCAATCTTTCAATCCTTCTTCCTTTCAACCCTTCCTCCCTTCAACCCTTCTTCCTTTCAACCCTTCCTCCCTTCAACCCTTCTTCCATTCAACCCTTCATCCCTTCAATCTTTCAACCGTTCTTCCTTTCAACCCTTCATTCCTTCAACCCTTCTTCCATTCAACCCTTCATCCCTTCAATCTTTCAACCCTTCTTCCTTTCAACCCTTCATCCCTTCAACCCTTCCTCCCTTCAATCCTTCATCTATTCCTCCCTTCAACCCTTCATCCCTTCAATCTTTCAACCCTTCAACCCTTCATCTATTCCTCCCTTCAACCCTTCATCCCTTCAACCCTTCATCCCTTCAATCCTTCATCCCTTCAACCTTCAACCCTTCTTCCCATCAACCCTTGATCTCAACCCTTCCTCCCATCAACCCTTGATTCCTTCAACCCTTCCTGCCATCAACCCTTGATCCATTCAACCCTTCCTCCCATCAACCCTTCCTCCCTTCACCCTTCAACCCTTCCTCCCTTCCTCTCTTCAACCCTTCCTGCCGTCAACCCTTGATCCCATCGACCCTTCCTCCCTTCACCCTTCAACCCTTCCTCCCTTCCTCCCATCAACCCTTCCTCCCTTCCTCCCCTTCCTCTCTTCAACCCTTCCTGCCATCAACCCTTCCTCCCTTCATCTCTTGGCTTTCTCCCCTTCTCACTTTTACCTTCTTTACATAGCAAAGTGGATTTCATCCGAGACGGGTGACAGTGCGTATTTCATATCTTAAGTGTAGGAGCCTAGTGGTTAGAGTGTTGGGTTAGTAACCAAAAGGTTGCAAGTTCAAATCCCTGAGCTGACAAGGTACCAATCTGTTGTTCTGCCCCTGAACGAGGCAGTTAACCCACTGTTCCTAGGCCGTCATTGAAAATAAGAATTTGTTCTTAACTGACTTGCCTAGTTAAATAAAGATGAAATAAAAGCCAAGTTAAAGACACAATTAACACATTTAACATAACACTTTTAAGATCTCTGTATCTCTAGTCTAAAATGTGAAATGTTAACGTTTTTCCCCTTCTATCCACCCTTCAGAACCTGCGGTGGTGAAAAACCTCATCGCCATAGGAACAACCACCAACATGAGTGTGACCTGGTATAGACCTATGGGACAGGTGGACAACTACACCGTTACTATCTACAAAAACAATGTGATGGAAGACAACCGTACCATCACCAACAACTATCTATCAGTTGTGTTCCAGAACCTGAAGCCAGGGAAAGTCTATGTTGTCAAAGTGGCCACCAATAGTGGACCACTCACTGAGGCACTAAATGTTACAAATGCAACGTGTAAGTCAGTACATCTCTATAGAAGTCCAACATTCCAACTGTACTCCATTTGTTTAGCATGGACCAATTTGTGTAAATTCATATTTGGTGGTGGAGATTCCACGTCTGGGTTTTCAAGTCTTCATTAACCCACATGAGTTCATTCTATATTTGTCTGAATAGCATATACAGCACAATGCCAGAGATAGATCATAATCTAGATGTAATGTTGTCTGATGTAATCCCATGCCTGAGACACTCCATCGGCAATTTCTTCCATAAGTGACTTCTCCCTGGCTTGTTCCCAGATCCCAACCCTCCTGGAGGCATCATGGTGGTGGACCAGACTACTGGTTCCATCAACATCAGCTGGGCCCGACCCCTGGACATGGACCTAGGTCAGTACAGCTTCTCTGTGTTCCATCTGGACCGGCAGAACCTGACGGAACACAACTGGACCCTCCTGAAGAACCTCCAGTCTGGAACACTCTACAACATCTCTGTGGTAACTGTAGGGCCGTTTGACTACCAGAGCACAGTGGTGACGACGGCCAACTCTACCAGTGAGTGACTACTGAACACAAACATTTACACTGTATCTACACAGCACATGTGCTAGCAAGGAGGTCTGGGTTTGAGCCCCGGTGTGAGCCGAATCAGGAGGAAGCGGTACTCACAAAGCATGACGTCCGTTACACACACACTCATACACACACACACAGATTGAACATGTTCGTTAATGATCTTTGTTGTTCCTTTGTCCCAGGGCCCCAGTCTGTGATCAGACTGATTGAGGCAGGAATCACAACCACCGGTGTGACTCTAGTCTGGTTTCAACCAGAGAGCAAACCAGGCTACACCTTCAGAGTGGAGGTCACCAACCAGTCTGTCACCACCAACACCACCATGAAAACCATCACCGGGGTACAGTCTGGGAGCAACTACACCACCAACATCACCATCACTGGGCTACAGTCTGGGAGCAACTACACCTTTACAGTGACAACACTCACAGTGGACGGCACCATGGCAACCCCAGTGACGGTGTCTTATTTTACAAGTATGTTCCCATGGCAATAAAACTAATCTCAGTTTGGTATGTTGATGTGTATTCACTTCTTTGTATCCTGAAGACTAACCTAAGATCCTGTTTCCAGGACCATTCGCCGTTAGTGGTTTGGTAGCCTCTACAGTAAACACAACCACTGTGAATCTGACCTGGACCAAACCACCTCAGTACCAGAGTGGTTACACATACCGTATCCAGACTGAGGGGTGCATGTCCGCTCCCACAAACCGCACCACGGAGACAGGAGAGGGGGACCTCATCTCAGAACTCACACCAGGAACCAGATGCACCTTCAGTGTTTCCGTCAAGGCACTGAACAGCATAGAGGGAGAATCCGTCTCAACCTCTCAGTACACAAGTCAGATCTCCTTCCTTTTTACCTTTTTAGTTATTTGGTGTTTTTCTAAAAACTATCTCCCCCTCTCTCCTTTCTAACATCCCCCCTCTCTGTTCCTCTCTCCCTCTCTACCAGAGCCCGAGTCTGTCAATATGTTCATCTACAACAATGGTAGCAACAGTACCATAGTGGTGCGCTGGGAAGCGCCCAGAGGAAACGTAGAGCATTATATCGTCTACCTGAACAAGGTCCTTTTCTCAGATTTGCTGAACTCCAGCATTCGGTCAACATCCTTCCTTAACCTGTCAGCTGGCAGAAGCTACACAGCCGTGGTGACCACTATCAGTGGGCCCTTCAACGCCTCATCAGAACCTGGAACTACAGCAACCTGTGAGTTTGAGGGAGGAGATGGAGGGAGAAGGCCCAGAGTTCTACTAAGCATGCCTCTTTTATCTGTTAGAGTTCATTCATTTGTTTCGACTGTTTAATCTAAGACAAGTATTTTTTTTCTTTCTCACTTAACCAGAGATAACTTTCAAGATTATTTCTACAAGGAAATTCAATTCACAGATGTTATTGGCAACTTATATGAACAGACATTTCTGTCCAAATCTCTCTCAGATCCCAACCAGCCTGGGCCCATCCTGATCTTGGAGAAGACCACTAGTTCTATCTATGTGAAGTGGGGTGAAGCTCCTCTGATGGCCAGCACCACCTTCAGTTACCTAGTGACCTACCTTTCAACGCAACTAAATAACAAGACGGTCACTCTGACAAACACAAGTCACACACTGCCCAGTCTGTCCTCTGGAACACCCTACAATATCTCTGTGGCTACAGTGGGAGTGCTAGGGCTCCAGAGTGAGAAGGTCTGGAGCAGTTTGGTCACGACCAGTGAGTGTTAACACACACATACTACATACATGACATGCGAACACACACACACACACACACACACACACACACACACACACACACACACACACACACACACACACACACACACACACACACACACACACACACACACACACACACACACACACACACACACACACACACACACACACACACACACACACACACACACACACACACTAAACACACAGTGGCAAGAAAAAGTTTGTGAACCCTTCATCAAATTGATCTATCTTCATCTAATTCACAACAATAGACAGACATAGTGTGCTTAGACTAATAACACACACATTTGTCTTGTCTATATTTAATACGTCATTTAAACATTCACAGTGTAGGTTGGAAAAAGTATGTGAACCCCTAGGCTAATGACTTCTCCAAAAGCTAATTGGAGTCAGGAGTCATCTAACCTGGAGTACAATCATTGAGATGAGATTGGAGATGTTGGTTAGAGCTGCCCTGCCCTATAAAAAACACCCACAAAATTTGAGTTTGGTATTCACAAGAAGCATTGCCTGATGTGAACCATGCCTCGAACAAAAGAGATCTCAGAAGACATAAGATTAAGAAGCTGGAAAGGGTTACTAAAGTATCTCTAAAAGCCTTGATGTTCATCAGTCCACGGTAAGACAAATTGTCTATCAATGAAGAAATTTCAGCACTGTTGCTACTCTCCCTAGGAGGGGCCGTCCTGCAAAGATGACTGCAAGAGGACCGAGCAGAATGCTCAATGAGGTTAAGAAGAATCCTAGAGTTTCAGCTAAAGACTTACAGACATCTCTGGAACATGATAACATCTCTGTTGATGAGTCTCGATACGTAACAAACACTTAACAAGAATGGTGTTCATGGGAAGACACTACGGAAGAAGCCCCTGCAAAAATGCACCTGGATGTTCCACAGCGCTACTGGCTAAATATTTTGTGGACAGATGAAACTAAAGTTGAGTTGCTTGGAAGGAACTATGTGTGGTGAAAAAAATGCACAGGACACCAACATCAAAACCTCATCCCAACGGTAAAGTATGGTGGAGGGAGCATCATGGTTTGGGGCTGCTTTACTGCCTCAGGGCCTGGACAGCTTGCTATCATCGACAGAAAAATGAATTCCCAAACCATGATGTGGACAGGGGTGATGCAACAGGACAACAACCCAAACAACAGAAGTAAGTCGCTCTGGATAAGAGCGTCTGCTAAATGACTTAAATGTAAATGTAAATGTAAGTCAACAACAGAATGGCTTCAACAGAAGCAAATACACCTTCTGGAGTGGCCCAGTCAGAGTCCTGACCTCAACCCGATTGAGATGCTGTGGCATGACCTCAAGAGAGCAGTTCACACCAGACATCCCAAGAATATTGCTGAACGGAAACAGTTTTGTTAAGGGGAATGGTCAAAAATTCGTCCTGACCGTTGTGAGCCCTGAGCCCTAGGACTACCTGACATGATGACTCCTTGCTGTCCCCAGTCCACCTGGCCGTGCTGCTGCTCCAGTTTCAACTGACCTGAGCCCTAGGACCATGCTCCAGGACTACCTGACATGATGACTCCTTGCTGTCCCCAGTCCACCTGGCCATGCTGCTGCTCCAGTTTCAACTGTTCTGCCTTATTATTATTTGACCATGCTGGTCATTTATGAATATTTGAACATCTTGGCCATGTTCTGTTATAATCTCCACCTGGCACAGCCAGAAGAGGACTGGCCAACCCACATAGCCTGGTTCCTCTCTAGGTTTCTTCCTAGGTTTTGGCCTTTTCTAGGGAGTTTTTCCTAGCCACTGTGCTTCTACACCTGCATTGCTTGCTGTTTGGGGTTTTAGGCTGGGTTTCTGTACAGCACTTTGAGATATCAGCTGATGTACGAAGGGCTATATAAATACATTTGATTTGATTTGATTTTGTGCAGGTTTGATCCGCAACTACAGAAAACATTTGGTTGAGGTTATTGCTGTCAAAGGAGGGTCAACCAGTTTTTCAATCCAAAGGTTCACATACTTTTCCCACCCTGCACTGTGAATGTTTACACGGTGTGTTCAATAAAGACATGAAAACGTATAATTGTTTGTGTGTTATTAGTTTAAGCAGACTGTGTTTGTTTATTGTTGTGACTTAGATGAAGATCAGATCAAATTTTATGACCAATTTATGCAGAAATCCAGGTATTTCCAAGAGTTAACAAACGTTTTCTTGCCGCTGTACATGACATTTTAGCAAACACACACTACATACATGACATGCGAGCACACACACACACACACACTACATACATGACATGCGAGCACACACACACACACTACATACATGACATGCGAGCACACACACACACACTACATACATGACATGCGAGCACACACACACACACTACATACATGACATGCGAGCACACACACACACACTACATACATGACATGCGAGCACACACACACACACTACATACATGACATGCGAGCACACACACATACACTACATACATGACATGCGAGCACACACACACACACTACATACATGACATGTGAGCACACACACACACACACTACATACATGACATGTGAGCACACACACACACACTACATACATGACATGTGAGCACACACACACACACTACATACATGACATGTGAGCACACACACTACATACATGACATGTGAGCACACACACACACACACACACACTACATACATGACATACAAGCACACACGCACACAGACTCATTTCTGAACACATACACTCAAGCACACCCACTTATACAATCCCAGCCCTGAGACGTTTGTATTCTGTATTCATAGCTATTGTTACACTAACCTCTCTATACTCCATTACATCTCATTTCCCAGGACCAGAGAGTGTCCAGTCTCTCAGTGTAGTGACAGCAGAGGAGAACATAACATTGACCTGGAACAAGCCTGTGGATCACAAACCAAGCTACCACTACTATGTGATCTGGATCAACTCTGGGTTAATCATCAGTTATACAACCACACTTATGGAAGACCTAATCATCAATCAATTGGTTCCTGGTAGTCTGTATAATTTCACTGTGACAACAGAGACAGCTGATGGAACAAAGGGAGCTCCAGTCTCAAACTCCATCTGCACCAGTAAGATCATAACATGCTTTACATGCTTTCACACGTAGGCTACCATACTGTACCACCAGTGTGTGATGCATTGATAATGCATATAGGGATTTAAAGGACATACTATCATTACTATCACCTACAGACACCGATCCAGATTTATTATCACCAACAGACACTGAACCAGATTTACTATCACCAACAGGCACTAATCCAGATTTACTATCACCAACAGGCACTAATCCAGATTTACTATCACCAACAGACACTGATCCAGATTTACTATCACCAACAGACACTAATCCAGATTTACTATCACCAACAGACACTGATCCAGATTTACTATCACCAACAGACACTGATCCAGATTTACTATCACCAACAGACACTAATCCAGATTTACTATCACCAACAGGCACTAATCCAGATTTACTATCACTAACAGGCACTAATCCAGATATGGATCTTATTTTAGATGTATTTTATTTTTGAATTGTGTTTTGATCTCTTGTAATTGTAATGAAATTCAGACATGGTCTACACATTTCATAGTAAAAAAAAATCTAAACTGAAAACCTCTGTGTCTCCTTCACTTCGTCTCCTTCACTGTGCCATAGATGCCAGCCCTGTGTTCAACCTGAAGTGTGACTCTCCTAATGACCCCAAGGTGATCCTGTCCTGGACCAAACCCAAAGGTCTGAACCAGGGCTTCCAGATCACTGCTTCTGAAACCAACCAACCCGCCCAGGACCAGGTGAGTACAGTAAATACTGGTCACAAAATAAAAACAAATATTGATTTAATACATTTATGATTGGCTGATTTATTGATTGATTAATTAAATTAATTAATTATTGATTTCATTAATAATTTAATGATTTATTGATTGGTTTAGGCACACTATAACACTAGTGGTGACTGTACGCCAACCTGTGGCCACACAGTCTCTGACCTTAAGCACAATACAGACTACACCCTGACTGTAACCACACTGGGCTGTGGGAGTTCCAGCACCATCCAAACCCTCACCTGCAAGACTGGCGTTAATGGTATGTGAGAAAAACAATTGCAATATCGTCTCAAATTTGATGGAATAGGATAGAATATGACAACATAATTACCCTCACAATTTGAAAATGTATGTTAAAACTGTTCTGTCACGATAACTCTGTTCAACCAAAGTCCTGTGGAACTCCCTCAGGCCCTAGGTTGCTACACCTCTTTTACTGTACAAACCACCTGTATGTAATACGTTTATAAAAGGATTCATAGTAATGTATTCATATAGGCACTTATAAGGCACTTTGACCTGTTATGAATGCTTATAGCAGATCTTATAATATGCTATAGGGTCATAAAAGGCATTATGAAGGTTTTTGGAGTGTATCACAAGGCGTCCTCTTACCTTTTTTTCTCTTCCTTCTTCTCTGTAGCTGTCATCGGTGTGGCTGTCGGGGTAACGATTGGAGTTTTTGCCATCCTCTTCATCATCACCATTGCCTTAGTCATCCACTGGAGGAGGTGAGCGATCATCATCATCACTCGATATATTAGATGTTTTTGGAAGGTCATATGATTTTTGTGTGCTTTTGTTACAGACAACCCAAGAAAGACACTTCAGACATCCAGATTCACTCCATGAGGTGATTTATTCGGATCTTTCACTTGTTTCTGTCTCAGTTTGGAAGTTAATGAAACTGTAATTCTGTAATTGCAAAATAAGACAATATTTGTCATAAAATTACTTCAGTTTTTCTTTAACTGCTAACATAACTCTCTTTTAATTTCTCTCTCTTTATTTCCAGAGCTAAAGTGTGAGTATTAACTCTTATGGTAACAGTAGACTATTGAATGATGCAGCACTGTCGCTTGGTGTCACACGTGTTTGTGTTAATGCTTGTCTCCTGTGTCTCTATGAGCAGAAGCGTGGCCGTGAGGGTGGAGGACTACGAGGCTTATTACAAGAGGCAGAAAGCAGACTCCAACTGTGGTTTCGCCGAAGAGTTTGAGGTAAAACATTAAGCTATTTATTCAATCATACACATGATATAGATATTCCATCAGGCAGCAGTTCCATCAGGCAGATTTTCTGTATTCGGTAAATATTCCTGTGCTTGCTTGTTCGCTACTGGTGCCTGGTGGCCTAATGTCTCCCTCTCCTTCTAGGACCTGAAGCCAGTGGGAACAGCCCAAGCTACAACCAGTGCTTCGGCCATGGAGAACAAGTCTAAGAACCGCTACAACAACGTGATTCCCTGTGAGTCTACCATAACCCCTGACCCTTGACCCCTATCCTCCTGCCACAGCTTTACATTTACATTATCATTTCAAATCCTCCATCCTCATTGTCGAACAGACTAACTAACTCCTTTGTTTATTCAATAGCTCAGAGTTTGACTATAGGCTACATGTGCACCACAAAGTCAGAAAAGGGCCCAAATGATTAGCGTAAGGCACATGGGCTACTAACAGCTTACTACACAATATACACTTTGTAACATTATTACTTTCTTAGCTACAGTATACATATCTCCTTGGTATATTAGCAGCATACAATACAGTTCTGGACTTACGTCTTTGTGCTGTGCTCACTGTCTTCTAAACCACTCATTGTTGAATTTGCAATTTCCAACTTGTTGTGTAATGTTTATATCCAATAGCCGATAAGCACAGATACGTTTTATCCATAATTTATCTTCATTATTTCTCTTCATATGACAAGGATTGAGAAGGATTCGCCAGTAGATTGTCGACTTGATTCATGATCATGACCGTTAGCTAAGATTTTGAAAGTATGTTGACATGATCAGTCCAATCAAAGCTACTGTACATATAACGTGATTTGACGTCATTTTATCTGTGGCCAATGACCTTGAGCCTTCTTGGATGGGCACTTATAATGTAACTGTACGTCAGAAGCTAAAGGGCTAGAATTTTCGAGGTCTCACCTTACACTTCGCGGTGACATAGTGTCCCCATGAGTGACAGAACACGGAGCCAATTACAGCGCAACGCTCCGTATTTTCTGCTGGCTTGCCCCACCACCACAGAACGGACTGAGCTGGGCTGAAACACCAGCATTTTGGAGCTGCAATACTCAAGAAAACAAAAAAAGACCATGTTTGTATGCAGTTTTATTAACTCAATGATATATATTTTTTTACATTGTTTGCAAACTAATATGTGACACGTATTAATGCCAAAATAGCAGGTAAAACAGCCAAGCCTGTTAAATGTGGGACTCAAACATGTGGGGCTCTGCATGAAAGGTTGCCACTTGGGCAGAGTGACAGGAATTGTCTTTCATTTCTATCGATCCTCATTCCTCCTCTTTCCCACATCCCAGATGAATCCTCTAGAGTGAAACTGTCCATCCATGGGAGTCCATTCGATGACTACATCAATTCTAACTACATCCCGGTAAATACTGACCTGTCATCATCATCTTCATCATAATCAGCTTTCTCCGACACTCTACGCTTCAGCTCTGCTCTGGGGTTATTTCACAAATAAGATTGATATAGCTAGATAACTTCAATTAAGACTCAGTTATAGGTCTTCATTGTCAGGTTATAGCTAGAGTTAGTAGTATTGAGTCAGTTACATCACATCCATCTCACATTAACCAGGAGATACAGACAAGTATGAAAAGGTTTAGGAAAGTTAGATGGTGATTGTAGTAGATGCTTACGTACTGGGTCAATATCTGTCCTTTTCCAGGGTTACAACTCCAGGAAGGAGTTTATTGCGGCCCAAGGTCCGTTGCCCGTCACCGTCAATGAGTTCTGGAGGATGATCTGGGAGAAGAACGTCCAGACTCTGGTCATGCTGACACGCTGTAATGAACAGGGACGAGTGAGTGCATACACACACTCAGACACACAGATATACGTGTGTGCGCACACACACACTCAGACACACAGATATACGTGTGTGCGCACACACACACACGAGACAGCACACTTAACAGATGCAAGGCCAGCTCGGTCTCGTCTCTTCAGTCGGCAAGCCCAAGCAGGTTGTTGTTCAAAAGATGGTGACCAAAATGATCATATTTCCAGAAACAGAGAACCCCAAATAATCATATTTACAGAAACAGAGAATCCCAAATAATCATATTTACAGAAACAGAGAACCCCAAATAATCATATTGACAGAAACAGAGAACCCCAAATAATCATATTTACAGAAACAGAGAATCCCAAATAATCATATTTACAGAAACAGAGAACCCCAAATAATCATATTTACAGAAACAGAGAATCCCAAATAATCATATTTACAGAAACAGAGAACCCCAAATAATCATATTTACAGAAACAGAGAACCCCAAATAATCATATTTACAGAAACAGAGAATCCCAAATAATCATATTTACAGAAACAGAGAACCCCAAATAATCATATTGACAGAAACAGAGAATCCCAAATAATCATATTGACAGAAACAGAGAATCCCAAATAATCATATTTACAGAAACAGAGAACCCCAAATAATCATATTGATAGAAAAATCCCAAATTTGTCAGGACTCAGGATATGACACAGATGCAGACACGGGAGGCGGATAGTACAGTTCTCAGATCATTTATTAAAAACACGGGGCAGGAAAAGGACAAGTCAAGGGCAGGCAGAGGTTCGTGATCAGGTCAGAGTCAGACAGGTACAGGACGACAGACACGCTCGGGGTCCGGGCAGACAGAGGTTCGTGATCAGGTCAGAGTCAGACAGGTACAGGACGGCAGACACGCTCGGGGTCAGGGCAGACAGAGGTTCGTGATCAGGTCAGAGTCAGACAGGTACAGGACGGCAGACACGCTCGGGGTCAGGGCAGACAGAGGTTCGTGATCAGGTCAGAGTCAGACAGGTACAGGACGGCAGACACGCTCGGGGTCCGGGCAGACAGAGGTTCGTGATCAGGTCAGTCAGACAGGTACAGGACGGCAGACACGCTCGGGGTCCGGGCAGACAGAGGTTCGTGATCAGGTCAGAGTCAGACAGGTACAGGACGGCAGACACGCTCGGGGTCCGGGCAGACAGAGGTTCGTGATCAGGTCAGAGTCAGGCAGGTACAGGATGGCAGACAGGCTCGAGGTCCGGATAGGAAGAATGGTCAGAACTGGGAAAAACTAGGAAACAATAAGGCGGGAAAGACCACAGGTAAGACATGATGAACTGGCAACAGAGAACACAGGTATAAATACTTTTGGGATACCTAGTCAGTTGTCCAACTGAATGTGTCTTCTGCATTTAACCCAATCCCTCTGAATCAGAGAGGTGCAGGAGTCATTTAACCCAATCCCTCTGAATCAGAGAGGTGCAGGAGTCATTTAACCCAATCCCTCTGAATCAGAGAGGTGCAGGAGTCATTTAACCCAATCCCTCTGAATCAGAGAGGTGCAGGAGTCATTTAACCCAATCCCTCTGAATCAGAGAGGTGCAGGGGGCTGCCTTAATCAACATTCATGTCTTTGGCACCCAGCGAACAGTGCCTTGCTCTGCGGTAAAACAACAGATTTTTACCTTGTCAGCTCAGGGATTCGATCCCGCAACCTTCCGGTTACTAGCCCAATGCACTAACCACTAGGCTACCTGCCACCCTAGGTGGCAACTGGCGACACCTGGAGGGGGGTGGAGACAAGCACCAATCATATTGACAAAAAAAAAAACATATTTACAGAAACAGAAAAAAAAAATCATATTTACAGAAATATAAAACGCCAAATGATCATAAGTTGAAGTCGGAAGTTTACATACATTTAGATTGGAGTCATTAATTATTTTTCTCACCACTCCACAAATGTGGATTGTTAACAAACTCTAGTTTGGGCAAGTCGGTTAGGACATCTACTCTGTGCATGACACAAGTCATTTTTCCAACAATTGTTTACAGACAGATTTTGTTCCCCTTAAAATTCACTGTATCACAATTCCAGTGTGTCAGAAGTTTACATAAACTAAGTTGACTGTGTCTTTAAACAGCTTGTAAAATTCCAGAAAATTATGTAATGGCTTTAGAAGCTTCTGATAGGCTAATTTGAGTCAATTGGAGGTGTACATGTGGATGTATTTCAAGGCCGACCTTCAAACTCAGCGCCTCTTTGCTTGACATCATCAGAAAATCAAAAGAAATCGGCCGAGACCTCAGAAAAAAAATTGTAGACCTCCACAAGTCTGATTCATCCTTGGGAGCAATTTCCAAACGCCTGAACGTACCACGTTCTTCTGTACAAACAATAGTACTAAAGTATAAAGTATAAACACCATGGGACCACGCAGCCATCATACCGCTCTCCTAGAGATGACCGTACCTTTGTGTGAAAAGTGCAAATCAATCCCAGAACAACAGCAAAGGACCCTGTGAAGATGCTGGAGGAAACAGGTACAAAAGTATCTATATCCACAGTAAAATGAGTCCTATATCGACATAACCTGAAAGGCCGCTCAGCAAGGAAGAAGCCACTGCTCCAAAACCGCCATAAAAAGCCAGACTACGGTTTGCAACTGCACATGGGGACAAAGGTACTTTTTGGAGAAATGTCCTCTGGTCTGATAAAACAAAAATAGAACTGTTTGGCCATAAATGACCATCGTTATGTTTGGAGGAAAACAGGGGAGGCTTGCAAGCCGAAGAACACCATCCCAACCGTGAAGCACGAGGGTGGCAGCATCATGTTGTGGGGGTGCTTTGCTGCAGGAGGGACTGGTGCATCATGAGGTAGAAAAATTATGTGGCTATATTGAAGCAACATCTCAAGACATCAGACAGGAAGTTAAAGCTTGGTCACAAATTGGTCTTCCAAATGGACAATGACCCCAAGCATACTTCCAAAGTTGTGGCAAAATGGCTTAAGGACAACAAAGTCAAGGTATTGGAGTGGCCATCACAAAGCCCTGACCTCAATCCTATAGAAAATGTGTGGGCAGAACTGAGAAAGCATGTGTGAGCAAGGAGGCCTACAAACCTGACTCAGTTACACCAGCTCTGTCAGGAGGAATGGACCAAAATTCACCCAATTTATTGTGGGAAGCTTATGGAAGACTACCCGAAACATTTGACCCAAGTTAAACAATTTAAAGGCAATGCTACCAAATACTAATTGAGTGTATATAAACTTCTGACCCACTGGGCATGTGATGAAAGAAATAAAAGCTTAAATAAATCATTCTCTCTACTATTATTCTGACATTTCAGTGGTGATCCTAACTGACCTAAGACAGGGAATTTTTACGAGGATTAAATGTCAGGAATTGTGAAAGTTTAAATGTATTTGGCTAAGGTGTATGTAAACTTCTGACTTCAACTGTATATGCAGAAATGATCATATTTACAGAAACAGAAAACCCAAAAGGCATACCGAAAGGTAGTCTAGTGGTTAGAGTGTTGGGCCTGTAACCGAAAGGTTGCTAGATTGAATCCCCGAGCTGACAAGGTAAACATCCGTTGTGCTTCCCCTGGACAAGGCAGTTAACCCACTGTTTCTAGGCCATCATTGTAAATAAGAATTTGTTCTTAACTGGCTTGCCTAGTTAAATAAAATAAAGTAAAAAACACTACTCTAGTTCACCTGATTCCACTTGTTGACTTATGCACGAACCCTTGAATCAGGTGTAGTATTGTGAATTGTCTGGAGTTCCCAGAGGAGAGGTTTGAGAAGGACTACACTAAGCTACCCCAATTCATAACTCACACACCCACCTCTCTTCTCTCAGGTGAAATGTGAGAAATACTGGCCATCTGAGACCAAGCACTTTCAGAATATCACTGTGACAACAACCTCTGAGATCCCCCTAGAAGACTGGACCATCAGGGATTTTGATGTAAAAAATGTAAGTTCCTGTGATAATGAGTGAAACAAATATTACTGATGTTTTCCTCTTCAGCTACTTAGTGGGTAAAACATGGCTCTGGGAAAAACGATCCCGTCCCTATAAACAGAAGACGGTCGCTGTATTTATGTTTGGCTGACAGGTGAGGACAGCAGAGACACGCTCGGTGCGTCACTTCCACTTCACAGCCTGGCCGGACCACGGCGTCCCCGAGACCACGGAGCTGCTCATCAACTTCAGACACCTGGTCCGAGAGCACATGGACCAGTACTCACGCCACTCCCCCACCGTCGTCCACTGCAGGTAAACACACAGTTTCTCACAGTTAACTTCAACAAGTGTTATTGGCTTGAACAGTACATTAACATGACTTCTTTCTCATCTCTCTCCCTCTTTCTTTTTCTGTCTCTCTCCCCTCAGTGCGGGTGTGGGTCGTACAGGTACCTTCATAGCCATCGACCGGCTGATCTTCCAGATAGAGAGGGACAGTATGGTGGACGTGTACGGCACCATCCACGACCTGCGCATGCACCGGCCCCTCATGGTTCAGACCGAGGTCACTGTTCTACTTTTCACCATGTTTGGGGGCTTACTGTACAATCCATCCCTGTGGTTAAAAGTAGAAGTTATGCTAATGGGTGCTTATGTGGTCTCTAGGTGAAATGTTTTGACATCTGAATGGTCAGCTTGCTTCATCACATTGAACTATGTTGTGTTACTGTCTTACAGGACCAGTATTTGTTCCTAAACCAGTGTGCCATGGACATAATCCGATCCAGAACTGGAACCAACGTGGACTTAATCTACCAGAACACGGCTGCACTCACCATCTATGAGAACGTAGAGCCCAGGAAAGATACAGCTAAGAATGGCTACCATAACACATAGGCCTCACGTCCACTGCTCTGTCTCTCCCATCCTCCCGTCTCAGTCAGACAGGCCTGTAGAGAAGGGTTTAGAAAAGGGATGGTTCACGTCCACTGCTCTGTCTCTCCCATCCTCCCGTCTCAGTCAGACAGGCCTGTAGAGAAGGGTTTAGAAAAGGGATGGTTCACGTCCACTGCTCTGTCTCTCCCATCCTCCCGTCTCAGTCAGACAGGCCTGTAGAGAAGGGTTTAGAAAAGGGATGGTTCACTCTCACTGATCATGTTGCCTTACACTGTAGTCTTTTTTTATTTGTTTAAATCAAACTGGTTTTCTAGTATTTATTTGGTCACGTTTTATGATAGTTGGAAAAATAACATGGTAGATAACGGTTTGTTGAGAGGAACAGATGCACAAATTCCATCCAAAGACCAATAATGGAATGTACATCAAATTATATTTTAGAGAAGGTAGTCGTTCTTATATTTCCTTATTTGTCTATTGCTGCTACTTCTGAATATCTGCTTAGTCTCTTCTTATGATTGTACTGCCAATGTTGTAAGAAATGATGTGTAGTTAAACTGAATGTGCCATACCTTTGTAATCCAAATCAAAGCTTTATATATTGATATAATAATGTAATGCAGATGTAGATTATTGTTAAATGAGACCAATGTTAAGTTGAAATGTATCTCCAGCTTTAGGTATAGGATCAGCACCCAACATAACTGCCCTACGAAACAACCTCCCCTTTCTTCCGTGCCCTCTTTAGCTTTAGGTATAGGATCAGCACCCAACATAACTGCCCTACGAAACAACCTCCCCTCTCTTCTGTGCCCTCTTTAGCTTTAGGTATAGGATCAGCACCCAACATAACTGCCCTACGAAACAACCTCCCCTCTCTTCTGTGCCCTCTTTAGCTTTAGGTATAGGATCAGCACCCAACATAACTGCCCTACGAAACAACCTCCCCTCTCTTCTGTGCCCTCTTTAGCTTTAGGTATAGGATCAGCACCCAACATAACTGCCCTACGAAACAACCTCCCCTCTCTTCTGTGCCCTATTTAGCTTTAGGTATAGGATCAGCACCCAACATAACTGCCCTACGAAACAACCTCCCCTCTCTTCTGTGCCCTCTTTAGCTTTAGGTATAGGATCAGCACCCAACATAACTGCCCTACGAAACAACCTCCCCTCTCAAGTCTCCAATAAGTGGTGTAATACATTTGTATTTGTATTTTTAAGGATCCCCATTAGCTGCAGCCAAGGCAGAAACTAATCTTCCTGGGGCCCAGCAAAATGAAGTCAGTTATACCATTTTTAAAACATTACAATACATTCCTTTTGATGTGACAGGATAAGTACAATGCACTGTTTTAGAGGAAACGAGAACTACTCCTGACAATAGGCCTATGAATGTATTATTTAATATTAGATGTTCAAAGTCAAATGTTAACTTTTTACTCCAGATCATTTTGATATCTAAACAAGTTTAAAATGAGGATTTTCGTGAGAACTTTTGTGCTTCCTACACCCTGTTCTGCACAATGCACCGGATGCATTTAGGTTTTTACACTGTAGCTTTTTCAATTCTCTTCTTGATGTTTTATTATGGTTGCTGTAAATATTCTTATGATCATGAGAAATGATTGCGAAACTGCTGTGAGAACCTGTGGTCCTCCTCCGCTGTTAAAACCCACTTTGTGCAATAGCAAATTTCCATTCACACGTCAGTCTGTAAACTCAGCTCCTCTCTCAGTAACTCGGAGGTTACACATTATGAACCGTCTCCCTGCTGTTTGTTGTTTCCCTAATGTGTGCTCTATAGAAAGTGGTGCATGTAATGATGTGCATACTGTCTATCTGTGGTGCTTCTATCATAGAAGCAGGAAAACAGTTTTCCTATGAGGCGATTTCCCCTTTTTCTAACTATGTGGTTATATATACTGTATGCATGGGCCCAGTCCAAAACCAACCTCTACTTCCTAAAGAACAGGATTTGTTAAATCCATGACGGTATTGGTTCTGCCTAGCTATCTACACAAGTGACCACAAAGGCCTAAGGGCTATGGATATAAGGGGTGTTTCTGGACATAGGTCATAGATTTACTGCTGTGATTGATGTAAAGCCACTATGCTGATATTGTTTTACTGTCTTTGTATCACAATGCACATTGCTTAAGTTCTTCAAAGCACTTATTTATATTGATCATATTACTCAGTGGAGCTCATAAGCAAAGCAGACTCCGCCAATAGTCTTCGTCAAGAGTTTTAGGATTTTTTTTACGATGCTGTGTGAGATACTATGTGATGCTTGCTGGTACAATGCAAATGAGGAAAAGGTTCATATTTTTGTATCCTTCCATTGGTCAATACTGTGATTAAACATGTTACACTTTTCTCTCTACCAGTGTCTAATGTGAGCTTCTCTGTTTTACTATTTGGCCACCATGTCCATAGTGTTGATTGAGACAATGGCCCAAGACTTTGTTAAATTAGGCTACACTAACTGGGATAAAATACTTCATTGAAACAAGCACCAATTTGTACCACTGTTAACCAGAGTTAGTTACCAATTGTGCTGAATTGCATTTGTGGCACAAAATCACCAATCCCATTTAAGACATTGTACAGGTTACAGGTTAAGCAGTATATATAAACCAATGCGTCCTTTTTTTATTTGACTGAACTATCCCTTTAACCAGTGATGTAGTGGTGAAAAAATTGGTGGCAGAACGCTGATTGCTGTTCAGGATTAGAGAAGTATCAGTCCCTATGCTTTCAATACATTTTTCTGCCAAATTTGGGTAAACACTCGTGCAAAATGTTTAAAAAGTGTGTTAACGGTATTTACCCTGCAATCACTGTTGTTAACCCTTTCACAAAGGCTCATTGTTACATTGTTCTGAGAGAAACAGCATTTTTTAAGTCTTTTGAGAGACCCGTGTCCCTGGACATGTGGACAGACCTCAGTGCTCTACGGCCCTCTATTCCATGTTGCTGAGTCAGGGGTTAGTACAATGGGGTTCACAGGTATAAAAAGAAAAGTTTTAAACCAGTAGGATAACAGTTCCCCAGCAAGAGCAGCAGCAGCACAGAGAGACAAAATGACCTCCACCGGCATGAACATGAACAGCAGAGTAAGTATTATATTTAGCGTATTTATTCATAGAAATGTTCCTAGCTTGTTACACTGAGTGCACTTTAGTCCTCTAGTGTCAGAGCACAAGGCAACCCTAATCCCAGAAAGCTGATTGTCAGTGGGATTGGGCAAGGCCCAACATGTAGCAATGTGTTTTTGTATGGTGAATAGAAATTATTCTTGCTTATTTTCAGATCACCTTCTACGAGGACAGGAACTTCCAGGGTCGTTCCTATGAGTGCAGCAGCGACTGCCCTGACATGTCCTCCTACCTGAGCCGCTGCCAGTCCTGCAGGGTTGAGAGCGGCTGCTTCATGGTGTACGACCGCTCCAACTACATGGGAAACCAGTGGTTCATGAAGAGGGGAGAGTATTCTGACTTCCAGCGCATGATGGGAATGACCGACATCAGGTCCTGCCGCATGATCCCCATGGTAAGCCTACTAACACACACAGATTTGTTAGTTACCGCGTAGTCTTCTTTGTTGTTGTACAGCATACACCTATGCCCATTAGTCAGTATGACTACAATCTTCTATACATGCGTGATACATTTAGCGTTACAGTTCACAATTTCTCCCTAAAACATGTTGTTCATCATGTTACAGCACAGAGGATCTTTCAGGATGAGGATCTACGAGAGGGAGAACTTTGGAGGTCAGATGCACGAGATGATGGACGACTGTGACAGCATCATGGATCGTTACCGCATGAACAACTGCATGTCCTGCAACGTTATGGACGGCCACTGGCTCATGTATGAGCAGCCCCAGTACAGAGGCAGGATGATGTACATGAGGCCTGGAGAGTACAGAAACTTCAGTCAGATGGGCTCTATGGGTAGGCTCATGAGCATGAGGCGTATCAACGAGTCCTGTTACTAGATATTGCTTTTTACTGATGTAAATAAGAGAATAAAAATGTCTGTTTGAAAAAAGCCTAAATGCTTGCACATTTCGTTTACCCCTTTATCCAAACCTCTTGACAAGCCATTCTGAAAACATACAGATACTGTATGTCAGATACCGATCAATTCTTAATGACACAAGAAACACATCAAAAATATATTCAAAAAGTAAGGGAAAAAAATCCAAATGTGGTTTATTTGAGTCTGATTGCCAGTGTCTTTTCACCAAAACATAAATACGTGTATGTTACAATAATGATTCCAGTGTCTTTTCACCAAAACATAAATACGTGTATGTTACAATAATGATTCCAGTGTCTGACACAATATCAGCTTTAAAGAGATATGGCTCATCTATAAACATGAAATAGCAGAAGGAGGACTGAGGGACGACAGTATTATAACTAGATCATGTAGACGGGTGTTTACAGCTCAACAGGGGAAAGGGAAAGGGGAGGTCGGTATACTAAAACTAGTAATAGTGGTTACCAAGGGTTTAGACACTATGCTCTGTGGAGGCAGAGAGAAAGGCACACAGTTGGTACTTAAAATTCATATGATTTCCTTGGAAATAATACTGCAACATATTATTCCAAAGAGTTAAAAATCAAGAGTACAGACATGGCTGAACATTTGGCGATAGGATCTCCAGAGATGATGTGTAGAAGTAATATAAGGATCTACACAAACTCAGAAGCACAATGTGAAAAGGGTGACAATGAGGCAGCATGGTAACAATCAAAAGGCACATACTGTCATTTTCTACTAAGCACTCAAGAGAAGCAATTGATTTCTATGTTACTCTGCCATTTACTGGAACCTGTAATGACAGTATTAAGATTTCAGTGCGTTTTCCTCATTCAACCATCAGGACACAATTGGAATGTACAAGACCTTCACTGTAATACGGAGATGAACATGTCTCCCTATGTTAGAATGACTATTTTAAGATGGCTTTTGTTTTACTAGACTTACTATGCGAGTGTTTGAATACTTCAAAATCCTATTATCAGTAGAGTATTTTCAGACTGGGACTTTACATGCTGCGGATGGCAGCGTTTTTGTTTTCTTTAAACAATTTGTAAACATCTGTAAAAAACCTTGACTGTCATATCTACATATGCTCTCCCAATAATATGACATTACAATACACTACTTACAATGTACAGCTTAGCTATTCCTTTCCTATAAGCAAGTCCAAAGTACAAATACAAAATATCTACAAAGTAATTACACAGACCAAAGACAATGATTTGTTTTTTGGACGTTTCTGTCTCTGTGGGCAAACAGCTGGGCACTTGGTGAATGTCTTACTGATTCATGAGGTCAATATCACATCATAGCACATCTGGTCCTGGAAAAGTCCTCAATCCCAACCTGCTGTCAGTTGCCACCCGCGATGAACAACTACAGACAGCGCCACTTGTTAGCCGTGCCGTGAAGTGCATTGTTTTGTTTTTCCAACTAGCTCCTGCATGCTGGGAGATGTAGTTCTCAGGCTCTCTCCTTTCTTCCCCTTTTCTCTCAGGCAGGCAGTTGCCTGGGCTAACACTGGTCTCCATAGGAGCTTAGGGGCCCCACAGTGACCTTTGAACAGCACGCATGGTAGTAGCCCCTCTTGCCTTGAGAGCTGGTTGTCTATCTGGAATTCCCTCCAGGTCAGATTGAGGTTTCGTTGCTACCGCTGTTGAAAGAGGCAGAGACAGAAAGAGTTGCTAAAGTCAAAAGTGACTGACGTATTATCCAACATATCTGTTAGAAATGCAACATGGCCACCAATATCTCGTAAACACTCACTCGGAGTCCGAGTCTTGGGCGTCTTGAACCCCGTTGACCCCGTTGACTAATGGTGACATCATCGTCCTCGTCGTTGTCGTGACAACCCCATTGCGCAGGTTCCATGGAGACAACGGAGGGTGTGGAGGCACGGGCAGGCGAGGCGGGGATTTGATGAGGACCCCGTTGCCTCCGATTACAGGGCGTAGATGGGAGGAGACGGGAGAAGGTGGGACTGGGGTCGTCCTGGTGGAGATGCTGTGGGGGTTGTAGTCACTCAGTTTCTCCCGCAGGCGATTCTTCATGTTCTTGTCAGTCAGGGGAGGGGAGTTGATCTTGTTTTTCAGAATGCCTGGTTGTAAACGCAGAGGGTGAATGCACAAACCCCAGTCAGTTATACAAGAAAACACACACACAAACAGACACAAGCACCTTATTTGGATAGGAATACTAGATTCAAATTTTTAGAATTAGACTAGCCACAAAGTCAGATTCCAAAGTAAACATTTGCTACAAAAAATGTGTTTTTTGATATTAATTTTCAGGTTAGTAGTGTGGTTAAGATTGGGTTAGGTTTCAAATAGAATTTAAGAAGAACATTTGTAGAAATGGGCAGGGTTTATGACTTTGTGGTTATGGAAGCTAGTGACGACTCTATCTCTTTCTCATTCTCTCTCTGTCGTTCGCTCACCCCTTCTCTTCTCTGTCTGGTTGCAGTCAGGTGAACTGGGAGGGGCACTATCATTCTGGTAGAGGGACTCCCTGTTGATCTTGTTGTCCTGGTGGAGCTCCACGTTGACCTTGGTCTCCACACGCAGCAACTCCACCCCGCAGGGCTCCTCACTCTCACTGGCTGTCGGCAGCTCCACTGGCCAGTAGGGCTTCACATGATTGGCCACTGTATCCACTTCAGATACAGTAAAAAAATAAACACTTTTAAATATATGAGGTGTGTGTGTGTGTGTGTGTGTGTGTGTGTGTGTGTGTGTGTGTGTGTGTGTGTGTGTGTGTGTGTGTGTGTGTGTGTGTGTGTGTGTGTGTGTGTGTGTGTGTGTGTGTGTGTGTGTGTGTGTGTGTGTGTTTGAACATGAGTCTACCTTTGGGTGTGTTGTGCTGGGATGGTCTCTCGTTGTTCCACCTATGCTTGCGGCTTTCTCTGTGATCATCACTGTCTGAGGAGTGGGACGAGACATAGGAGCTGCTGTGCTCATCCACCGACAGCTCACTGTCCGAGTCTGAATCTGTTACCATGGAAACACAGGAGCTATAACTTACTCTCTGACCGCTGAACTATAGAGTGGTGAGGAGGAGGAGGTGCCCCGCGGACCCATAGTGTCGGAAATAGTTTAGCCATTCATTGTAGTATTAGCACTCTGATTACCGTAGTTGCTATTTTTGCGTTTTCTCGTGTCAATTAACCTGGGACATTCTTGGATTACTCATTATATTTAAAAAGTCTGATTTAGTCAACCAATATGAGTCAGTTTACAAACGGTTATGGGCACAAGACCGTGTGCATATCTGGCTGTGTTGGCAAAATCACTACATATCCCATCGAACCAGGCGGGGAGAGGCTGCCCGTTGTCACAGTTCCAAGACCATTCAGAAACGTCCTGCTAACTCTTGAAGTTGAGGGTACAGTATTTATGAAGTTTAGCAATGAGGACTAAAACTAGCATAGTTCAGCTAGCCAGCAAGTTTAGTCAGGGAAAGCGAGCTCGGGACCAGGTATACAGTTCCTTCAGAAAGTATTCACACCTCTGGACTTTTTTAACATATTTTGACTCAGGGTTGTGAATATTTAAGTAAATTAAATATTTAGGTCTTTAATTAAAAAATAAATACATCTAAAAATATGTTTTCACTTTCCTTATGGGGTATTGTTTACACAGTATATGGGTGAGATTTATTTATTTATTTAACCCATTATGAATTCAGGCTGTAAGACAATAAAATGTGGAGTAAGTCAAGGGGTGTGAATACTTTCTGAAGGCACTGTACGCTATGCATGCTATTTTTTACATTTTTGAATTTCACCTTTAACCAGGTAGGCTAGTTGAAAACAAGTTATCATTTGCAACTGCGACCTGGCCAAGATAAAGCATCGCAGTGTGACACAGACAACAACACAGAGTTACACATGGAGTAAACAATAAACACGCCAATAACACAATAAATAAGTCAATGACACAGTAGAGAAAAGAAAGTCTTTACACAGTGTGTGTAAAAGGCATGAGGAGGTAGGCAATAAATAGGCCATAGGAGTAAATAATTACAATTTAGCAGATTAACACTGGGGTGATAAATGAGCAGATGATGATGTGCAAGTAGAGATACTGGTGTGTAAAAGAGCAAAAAGTACATTTAAAAAACAGTAGAGGGATGAGGTAGGTGGATTGGATGGGCTATTTACAGATGGACTATGTACAGCTGCAGCGATCGGTTAGCTGCTCAGATAGCTTATGTTCAAAGTTGGTGAGGGAAATAAAAGTCTCCAACTTCAGCGATTGTTGCAATTCGTTCCAGTCACTGGCAGCAGAAAACTGGAAGGAAAGGCGGCCAAATGAGGTGTTGGCTTTGGGGATGATCAGTGAGATATACCTGCTGGAACGTGTGGGTGTTGTTATCGTGATCAGTGAACTGAGATAAGGCGGCGCCTTACCTAGCATAGACTTATAGATGACCTGGAGCCAGTGGTTCTGGCGACGAATATGTAGCGAGGGCCAGCCGAATAGAGCATACAGGTCGCAGTGGTGGGTGGTATAAGGTGATTTGTTAACAAAACGGATGGCATTGTGATAGACAGCATCCATCCTGAGTAGAGTGTTGGAAGTTATTTTGAATATGACATCGCCGAAGTCGAGGATCGGTTGGATAGTCAGTTTTACTAGGGTAAGTTTGGCGACGTGAGTGAAGGAGGCTTTGTTGCGAAATAGAAAGCCGATTCTAGATTTGATTTTGGATTGGAGATGTTTAATATGAGTCTGGAAGGAGAGTTTACGGTCTAGCCAGACACCTAGGTATTTATAGTTGTCCACATATTCCAGGTCGGAACCGTCCAGGGTGGTGATGCTCGTCGGGAGGGCGGGTGCGGGCAGCGAACGGTTGAAAAGCATGCATTTGGTTTTACTAGCGTTTAAGAGCAGTTGGAGGCCACGGAAGGAGTGTTGTGTGGCATTGAAGCTAGTTTGGAGGTTAGTTAGCACAGTGTCCAAGGAAGGTCCAGAAGTATACAGAATGGTGTCGTCTGCGTAGAGGTGGATCAGGGAATCGCCCGCAATGAAGACGGCTGCACAGTATTGTCTTTTATCGATGGCGGTTATGATATCGTTTAGTACCTTGAGCGTGGCTGAGGTGCACCCATGACAGGCTCGGAAGCTGGATTGCACAGCGGAGAAGGTACGGTGGGATTCGAAATGGTCAGTGATCTGTTTATTAACTTGGCTTTCGAAGACTTTAGATAGGCAGGGCAGGGTGGATATAGGTCTGTAACAGTTTGGTTCCAGGGTGTCTTCCCCTTTGAAGAGGGGGACGACCACGGCAGTTTTCCAATCTTTAGGGATCTCGGACGATACGAAAGAGAGGTTGAACAGGCTGGTGATAGGGGTTGCAACAATGGCGGCGGATAGTTTTAGAAAGAGAGGGTCCAAATTGTCTAGCCCAGCTGATTTGTACGGGTTCAGGTTTTGCAGCTCTTTCAGAAAACTGCTGTCTGGATATGGGTGAAGGAGAAGCTGGGGAGGCTTCTCCTTCACGAGGCTAATTCAGGAGACAGATTGTAGTTTTTATGCCCTGATATCAAGAGCTGGTGGCGAAAAGTTTGTTTAAACAATTCAGAGACTGAAACTGAGTACTTCAGGGGTGGAGCGAGCGGTCGCATCGGCACTTCGCTCCGCAGGTAGTATAACTTTTTCATTACATTTCATTACATTTCATTATAGCACAACGGTTTGATTTGTCTAATCTTAGCAATTTCTTCTTAGCTAGCTACATAGCCGTCTTTGTATCAAAGATAATTGCGTAATTATCGTATTTCGCCGTCCTAATGTAGTCTTCACTGCTCTGCCCAGCAGCTAGCCAGCTAGCCAGCTAGCTAACGTCCACCGATTAGCTGCACTGTAGAAACTATTACACTCAACTGAACGACTTGATTAGTGTAGTGTTAGCTAGCTACATAGCTGTCTTTGCTGTCTTCGTATCCAAGATAATTGTGTAGTTTAGAGTGTGTAGTCTTAGAGTGATTATCTTAATTTACCGAGGTTAGCTAGCCAGCTATTTGTCGTCCTTAACGTAGGAGACTCATCTCATTACAGTACAACGGTTTGATTTGTTTGATCGTAGCTAGCTACATAGCTAGCTACATAGCCGTCTTTGTATCAAAGATAATTGTGTAGTCTAGAGCGATTTTCTAGGTTAGCTAACCAGCTATTGTCGTTCTTTTAACGCAACGTAACGTAATCAACACTGCTAGCTAGCCAGCTAGCCCCCGAATAGCAGCACTGTCGAAACTATTACACTCAACGGAACGACTTGATTAGTGTAGTGTCAACAACGCACCCACTGCCAGCTAGCCTACTTCAGCAGTACTGTATCATTTTAATCATTTTAGTCAATAAGATTCTTGCTACGTAAGCTTAACTTTCTGAACATTCGAGACGTGTAGTCCACTTGTCATTCCAATCTCCTTTGCATTAGCGTAGCCTCATCTGTAGCCTGTCAACTATGTGTCTGTCTATCCCTGTTCTCTCCTCTCTGCACAGACCATACAAACGCTCCACACCGCGTGGCCGCGGCCACCCTAATCTGGTGGTCCCAGCGCGCACGACCCACGTGGAGTTCCAGGTCTCCGGTAGCCCCTGGAACTGCCGATCTGCGGCCAACAAGGCAGAGTTCATCTCAGCCTATGCCTCCCTCCAGTCCCTCGACTTCCTGGCACTGACGGAAACATGGATCACCACAGACAACACTGCTACTCCTACTGCTCTCTCTTCGTCCGCCCACGTGTTCTCGCACACCCCGAGAGCTTCTGGTCAGCGGGGTGGTGGCACCGGGATCCTCATCTCTCCCAAGTGGTCATTCTCTCTTTCTCCCCTTACCCATCTGTCTATCGCCTCCTTTGAATTCCATGCTGTCACAGTTACCAGCCCTTTCAAGCTTAACATCCTTATCATTTATCGCCCTCCAGGTTCCCTCGGAGAGTTCATCAATGAGCTTGATGCCTTGATAAGCTCCTTTCCTGAGGACGGCTCACCTCTCACAGTTCTGGGCGACTTTAACCTCCCCACGTCTACCTTTGACTCATTCCTCTCTGCCTCCTTCTTTCCACTCCTCTCCTCTTTTGACCTCACCCTCTCACCTTCCGCCCCTACTCACAAGGCAGGCAATACGCTCGACCTCATCTTTACTAGATGCTGTTCTTCCACTAACCTCATTGCAACTCCCCTCCAAGTCTCCGACCACTACCTTGTATCCTTTTCCCTCTCGCTCTCATCCAACACCTCCCACACTGCCCCTACTCGGATGGTATCGCGCCGTCCCAACCTTCGCTCTCTCTCCCCCGCTAATCTCTCCTCTTCCATCCTATCATCTCTTCCCTCTGCTCAAACCTTCTCCAACCTATCTCCTGATTCTGCCTCCTCAACCCTCCTCTCCTCCCTCTCTGCATCCTTTGACTCTCTATGTCCCCTATCCTCCAGGCCGGCTCGGTCCTCCCCTCCCGCTCCGTGGCTCGATGACTCATTGCGAGCTCACAGAACAGGGCTCCGGGCAGCCGAGCGGAAATGGAGGAAAACTCGCCTCCCTGCGGACCTGGCATCCTTTCACTCCCTCCTCTCTACATTTTCCTCCTCTGTCTCTGCTGCTAAAGCCACTTTCTACCACTCTAAATTCCAAGCATCTGCCTCTAACCCTAGGAAGCTCTTTGCCCCCTTCTCCTCCCTCCTGAATCCTCCTCCCCTCCCCCCTCCTCCCTCTCTGCAGATGACTTCGTCAACCATTTTGAAAAGAAGGTCGACGACATCCGATCCTCGTTTGCTAAGTCAAACGACACCGCTGGTTCTGCTCACACTGCCCTACCCTGTGCTCTGACCTCTTTCTCCCCTCTCTCTCCAGATGAAATCTCGCGTCTTGTGACGGCCGGCCGCCCAACAACCTGCCCGCTTGACCCTATCCCCTCCTCTCTTCTCCAGACCATTTCCGGAGACCTTCTCCCTTACCTCACCTCGCTCATCAACTCATCCCTGACCGCTGGCTACGTCCCTTCTGTCTTCAAGAGAGCGAGAGTTGCACCCCTTCTGAAAAAACCTACACCCGATCCCTCCGATGTCAACAACTACAGACCAGTATCCCTTCTTTCTTTTCTCTCCAAAACTCTTGAACGTGCCGTCCTTGGCCAGCTCTCCCGCTATCTGTCTCTGAATGACCTTCTTGATCTAAATCAGTCAGGTTTCAAGACTAGTCATTCAACTGAGACTGCTCTCCTGTGTATCACGGAGGCGCTCCGCACTGCTAAAGCTAACTCTCTCTCCTCTGCTCTCATCCTTCTAGATCTATCGGCTCCCTTCGATACTGTGAACCATCAGATCCACCTCTCCACCCTCTCCGAGTTGGGCATCTCCGGCGCGGCCCACGCTTGGATTGCGTCCTACCTGACAGGTCGCTCCTACCAGGTGGCGTGGCGAGAATCTGTCTCCTCACCACGCGCTCTCACCACTGGTGTCTCCCAGGGCTCTGTTCTAGGCCCTCTCCTATTCTCGCTATACACCAAGTCACTTGGCTCTGTCATAACCTCACATGGTCTCTCCTATCATTGCTATGCAGATGACACACAATTAATCTTCTCCTTTCCCCCTTCTGATGACCAGGTGGCGAATCGCATCTCTGCATGTCTGGCAGACATATCAGTGTGGATGACGGATCACCACCTCAAGCTGAACCTCGGCAAGACGGAGCTGCTCTTCCTCCCGGGGAAGGACTGCCCGTTCCATGATCTCGTCATCACGGTTGACAACTCCATTGTGTCCTCCTCCCAGAGCGCTAAGAACCTTGGCGTGATCCTGGATAACACCCTGTCGTTCTCAACTAACATCAAGGCGGTGGCCTGTTCCTGTAGGTTCATGCTCTACAACATCCGCAGAGTACGACCCTGCCTCACACAGGAAGCGGCGCAGGTCCTAATCCAGGCACTTGTCATCTCCCGTCTGGATTACTGCAACTCGCTGTTGGCTGGGCTCCCTGCCTGTGCCATTAAACCCCTACAACTCATCCAGAACGCCGCAGCCCGTCTGGTGTTCAACCTTCCCAAGTTCTCTCACGTCACCCCGCTCCTCCGCTCTCTCCACTGGCTTCCAGTTGAAGCTCACATCCACTACAAGACCATGGTGCTTGCCTACGGAGCTGTGAGGGGAACGGCACCTCAGTACCTCCAGGCTCTGATCAGGCCCTACACCCAAACAAGGGCACTGCGTTCATCCACCTCTGGCCTGCTCGTCTCCCTACCACTGAGGAAGTACAGCTCCCGCTCAGCCCAGTCAAAACTGTTCGCTGCTCTGGCCCCCCAATGGTGGAACAAACTCCCTCACGACGCCAGGACAGCGGAGTCAATCACCACCTTCCGGAGACACCTGAAACCCCACCTCTTTAAGGAATACCTAGGATAGGATAAGTAATCCCTCTCACCCCCCCCCTTTAAGATTTAGATGCACTATTGTAAAGTGACTGTTCCACTGGATGTCATAAGGTGAATGCACCAATTTGTAAGTCGCTCTGGATAAGAGCGTCTGCTAAATGACTTAAATGTAAATGTAAACAAATACATCAGATGACTAATATTTAAGAGCGAATTGATGTACAATCCCGAAATCAGCTGTGATAGTAAAACAAAGCTTAAAACGGTGTTTGAGTGAACCCTGAATCCCGAAAATGAATGGTGAATTCACTTCCGGATACGGTAGACTCCTTCTCCTCATCACTCTATAGGCCTGAGACATTCGGATGCATTCGGATGCATTAAGATTCCCTGTCACATGCATTTTTCTACACCCACAATAACATCTGCTAAACACATGTATGTGACCAATAAAATTTGATGACACTCATTGTAACTATATAGGACTTGTACCATCTCTCTTGGAGCACTTGCGGAGGAAGATGGAGGAGTCTCCCTCCCCATGGGAACTCTTTTTGGCTGAGCAGGAGGATGTCGTGTGCTTCTTCCCTGAGTCGTTCCTGTTGGAAGAAAGAGGCATGATGAGCACAGAAATAATAACTTGAGTAGGAAATGTGGTCACGATATTCCATTAACTTTCCTAAAATTCACAGATTTTCCAGAAATTCTGGTTGGAAGATTCCCTGAACCAGGAAGGAATAAGCATGAAATCCAGAATCTTGAAATTCTTGAAAAAACTGGGAATTTTGGGAAGGTTACTGGAGTTTTGCAAACCTAAGTAAAACCTAGTCATTACAAATATTGGCTCGTCAGACCACCACTCTGTTCCAGCTGGCAGATGAGTGTTATTAGGTAGGTACTTTATGACATAGAAAATATCATTTTCAACAAACCTTAACTTGTCGATACTTCCTCAATTCCCGAATTGGAAGACATCTAATGTCTTTTAAACCTTCATGTCTAGTTGCAGGGGGTTCGTTTGAATTTAGAAAACGTTCCATTATTAAATTACATTTACAAAATCTCCACTAAAGTGGAACTGACAGGGTTTTATCGTCATGACATCTTATAAAAATGTGTTCCTATACACCCCCAAAAAGAATAAGATATTAATTATTATTATTTTACATTTTACAATACAGAAAATACACCTGAATGAATTTCTACAAATATTTAAATACCAAGGGTGTCCTCTTACATTTGGGAACTTTACAGTCCTATTGATCAGACAACCATGAACAGGTAGCTTATTTCTCCCTCCCTACAATAAACATCTATGTCAGCCAGAGAGGGATGAACTAAAATCTAATGAGGCAAGAGTAGATAAACTCTCTGAAATGTTTTCCGTTCGTAGTTGGCCATGAAAATGTCACTGATAAACAATGAGAAATAGTAGCCTGCTCGCCTTCTGCAGCTTTCCAGCCAATGCATGCTTGTCCCAACCCACGTTTTGACAACTGAATGGAAAATACCTGCCCAACCATTTGATCGATTCCAAATACATTTGATTGACAACTAAGAGATATGCATGCTAACTGTGGATAACAGCCTTAGTTAAATTCCTCAGTTTTTATCCAAAATATTGAGTAATTGAAAGTGAAAAAGTGCATCCCGAATGGGTGGAGGCAGAAAAATATGGACAGCTGTGATTTACAACCCGAGAGCAACATTTTTTCGACTACCAATAAATGTAATGGTGAATTGTATATCTATTTATTCTGCCAACAATACCGTAATCTACATCATGGAATATTTCTGTCAAATAGAACCTATTTTTTAAACCTCCTACGAAGTTGATTTTGTAGTATAAACTGGGCATTTGATATTTTTGACTGATATCATGATTATCTGTTTGTTTTATATCTGCAAAGTAGTTCAAGTGCTGTCAGTTCCACTTTAAGTAGTCCAACAGTGTCCGCCACCGTCTTGTCTGTCTCAAACGTTGTCATTGAGACACGCGGTTCCACTCCAAAGTGAGGCATGTCATGATGACAATCACCTGTCTCGATCAATGAGAGAACATTTGAAATAGACAAGATGGAGACATACACATTGTTGGATTACTTCATGGAGAATTTTCTAAATTCAAACCAAGTCCCTGCCACTTGACATGGACGTTTACAAGACATTCGTTGTCTTCCATGTTGGGAATTGAAGAAGTATCGCCAAGTTAAGGTTGATAGAATATTATCTGTGCTACGCCAAACAGCACCTAACCTGTAACGGCTAATAGAGCATCACATTAGCCCGGCACATTCTGTTAGCTAAGTAGAACCCAGTTCCCACCCAGTAAGTCACCTGGCCTGGCTTCTGCTGAAGCTGCGGACTGATCTAACTGTGCTGTCCAGGGAGGCAGTGGACTCTCCGATGGCCGTACGGTACAGACTGTCCTCCTCTGTGTACGAATGCTTAGCGTTCAGTGAACGCTGGGGACACAAAGAAGTAATAAAGTAAATTGTAGTCATTCAGCAGACACTCTTATTCAGAGCGACTTACAAGAGCAATTAGGGTTAAGTGCCTTCCTCAAGGGCACATTGACAGATCTTTCAAGTAGTCGGATCGGGGATTCAAACAAGTGACATTTCGGTTACTGTCCCAGTGCTCTTAACCGCCAGGCTGCATGCTGCCCGATACAACTCAGAACTAATTTCTCAACATAAATGTACAGGTATACTACACTTAACTATGGACTGGTGTGTACTCACTGTGAGGAGAGTGGAGCGGGTGGCAGTAGGCTCCTCCACTATGGATTTCCTCCCTGTGAGGATGTTCTTTAGGTTGGTCCTCACCTCCTTGTTGAAAACACAGTAGAAGAAGAATATGCACACACCCTGAGAGAGAGAGAGAGAGAGAGAGAGAGAGAGAGAGAGAGAGAGAGAGAGAGAGAGAGAGAGAGAGAGAGAGAGAGAGAGAGAGAGAGAGAGAGAGAGAGAGAGAGAGAGAGAGAGAGAGAGAGAGAGATGGATGGATGGATGGATGGATGGATAATTGCACATCAGATAAATATAGCCACAGTAAGGCTTTTTGAAGCACTGTTTTTGACAAGCCAAAAAGCCAAGTACCTGAAGGCAGCTGAAGATGGCAAAGAGGTAGTGTAAGGAGAGGATGTCACTGTTGACCGCCATGAGGCCCAGGAGCCAGGTAGCACTGAGGAGCAACAGGTGGAGGAAGGCTACATGTAGGGAACAGCTGGAGAGGAAATGTTTGTTTACGTTTGAATGGAATCCAGCCAACATGGTATGCTACGTGCTAACTACTTTCTAACCCCACATGGTTATCCTGTCTCGAAGTACTCACATTGCTCCAGACTTCTCAAATGTCCACTGTCTCTTTCCGCATGAGGCCTTGGCGGCCATGAAGAATAAAGCAATGTTGACCTATGGGAGATACATGAGACGGAGATGAGTAACATGGCCAGAACCAATCCAGTATAGTCCAACAAATAAACAGCGTCTGCATACACACTCACCAGTACTACTATAGTGATGGGCCCAGCGATACTCCAGATGAGTGTGTCGTGGACAGAAAGCCAACAGAAGTCTGGGTTCCCATAGCCCTCAGGGTCCAACCCTACTGCCAGGCCTACAAGAGAGGAAAAACACACAGTGAGCATGTGCTTCCAGATTTTGTTATTTATGTTGATTATGTTGCATCTGTGTCCTTCTCTGTCTTTGCATGCATGCGTGCGTGTGTGTGTGTGCGTGTGTGTGTCTCTCACTCACCGGTGATGATGGCAGGAATGCCCCAGCCAATGGAGTAGTAAAACCTCATGCGGCCATGGTTGATGTTCCTGACTTCAGTCAGCATGCGGTAGATGTGGAGGCCCTCCACCAACATCCAGGCAAACGTACACATGTAGAAGTAGTGGAGCAGGATGGCTACCACTGTACACATGAACTGAGGGACAGAGAGGTAGGGAAAGATGATTAAAGCCACTGTTTTGAAAGCCAACTGTGCTAATTGTTATTTAAGCTGTCTGTGAACTAAGTCTGGTTCAGTAGCTGCTAATCTATAACAACAGAACACAATGCAATGGCTGAGGCCAAATCCACATATTGCCAAACAGACACAGAACTATTATTGTCAAAGATAAAGCCACTTAGCACTGCTGTTAAGAGTGTTGGGCCAGTAATCGGAAGGTTGCTGGTTTGAATCCCCGAGCCAACTAACTGACAAATCTGTTGATGTGCTCTTGAGCTAGGCACTTAACCCTAATTACTCCTGTACGCCACCCTGGATAAGAGTGTCTAAAATGTACTCAAGGGGACTTAGCCTTCCTCATGTCAGCATTGGCCTGGACAGGGCAGGCTGAAGCCAATACGCATAGGCTATCACCTACGCACTTTGACATGTAGGCTAATTATTTACATACACTTATGTTTTTCTTAACAGAATAGCTACTGTTTTTTGGTTTTCAAATCAATTTAATTGGCTATTTTGGTTCATGGCCTTGGTGCCCTGGCAGATATGGCACAACCCTTTCCCAACCCTTTCCCCGGCGGGAAGGGTTGGGTGGGGGTAGACTGCAGGTACACCATATGTACAAAAGAATGTGGACATGCCTTCAAATTTGTGGATTTTTCTTCTCCATAGACAAATATTGCAATCTCCATAGACAAAGATTGGCAGTAGAATGGCCTTACTGGGGTCTCCCGGGTGGCGCCGTGGTTAAGGGCGCTGTACTGCAGCGGCAGCTGTGCCATCAGAGTCCCTGGGTTCGCGCCCAGGCTCTGTCGTAACCAACCGCGACCGGGAGGTCCGTGGGGCGACACACAATTGGCCTTGCGTCGCCCGGGTTAGGGAGTAAGAATGGCCTTACTGAAGAGCTCAGTGACTTCAACATGGCACTGTCATAGGATGCAACCTTTCTAACAAGTCAGTTTGTAAAATTTCTGGCCTGCTAGAGATGCCCCAGTCAACTGTGCTGTTATTGTGAAGTGGAAAAGTTTAGGAGCAACAATGACTCGGCCACGAAGTGGTAGGCAAAATAAGCTCACAGAACGGGACCACTGAGTACTGAAGCGCATAGCTCTTTAAAAAAAACATCTCGGTTGCAACACTCACTACCGAGTTTCAAACTCCCTGTGGAAGCAACATCAGCACAATAACTGTTCGCCAGGAGCTTCATAAAATGGGTTTCCAAGGCTGAGCAGCCGCACACAAGCCTAAGATCACCATGCACAATGCCAAGTGTCGGCTGGAGTGGTGTAAAGCTCGCTGCACAGTCCGACAGACCATTCTGGGTTTGGTGGATGCCAGAAGAACATTACCTGCCCCAATGCATAGTGCCAGCTGTACAGTTTGTTGGAAGAGGAATAATGGTCTGGGGCTGATTTTCATGTTCGTGCTAGGCCCCTTAGTTCCACTGAAGGGAAATCTTAACGCTACTGCATGCAATGACATTCAAGACGATTCTGTTCTTCCAACCTTGTGGCAACAGTTTGGGGAAGGCCCTTTCCTGTTTCAGCATGACAATGCTCCTGTGCACAAAGTGAGGTCCATACAGAAATGGTTTGTCAAGATTGGTGTAGAAGAACTTGACTGGCCTGCACAGAGCCCTGACCTCAACCCCATTGAATACCTTCGGGATGAATTGGAAAGCTGACTGCATGCAGGCCTAATCGCCCAACATCAGTGCCCAACTACACTAATGCTCTTGTGGCTGAATGGAAGCAAGTCCCCATAGCAATGTTCCAACATCTAGTGGAAACCCTTACCAGAGAAGTGGGGCACCAACTCCATATTAATGCCCATGATTTTGGAATGAGATGTTCGACGAGCATACTTTTGGTCATGTAGTGTATATTGACAAGTCGACAGTATACAATAATGCAATAAGACAAAATAAAGTGTTTTTCGGGTGTGCCTCAGGGTTGTGTGCTAGGGTCTCACCGCATTTTCAGTCTGGTTGATTCCGAAGAGTAAGACGAGCTGGGAGAGGAAGATTGACACCACCAGGTTCTTGTGTATGCTGTGGAGGTTAGAGCGGAACTTCCGGAGAATGGCCAGCAGGAGGAAGGTGATGAGGAGGGCCACCAGCGAGGCTGACACCGTGATGTAGGTGATGATCTTCAGGGGCAGGACCTCACCATGCTGAGGAGGTAAGCATGGCCAGGGGTAAGATCAAATAATAGAAGTTAACATAAGCTGAGTCACCATAACTGAATGTTTGGTAGGGGGCTCTGGGTGGTACCTCTCTCTTGGAGATGTCCATGAGCACAGCAGAGCTGGACATGTGACTGCACTGGCAGCTGATGTGGGTGCTGTTCCTGAACACCAGCTCACACCCCTTGGCAGACCAGCCTCCCGTTCCTTGAAACCTGGAGCCAAAATAGATATTGTTTTATATGATTTACAGTACCAGTCAAAAGTTTGGACACATCTACTCATTCAAGGGTTTTTCTTTATTTTTACTATTTCGACATCAAAGACATCAAACTATGAAATAACACATATGGAATCATGTAGTAACCAAAAAAGTGTTAAACAAATAAAAATATATTTTATATTTCAGATTCTTCAAAGTAGCCACGCTTTGCACACTCTTGGCATTCTCTCAACCAGCTTCATGAGGTAGTCACCAGGAATGAATTTCAATGAACAGGTGTGTCTTGTTAAAAGTTCATTTGTGGAATGTATTTCCTTTTTTATGCGTTTGAGCCAATAAGTTGTGTTGTAACAAGGTAGGGGTGATATACAGAAGATAGCCCTATTTGGTAAAAGGCAGAGTCCATATTATGGCAAGAACAGCTCAACAAACTTTTCACGTTTTTTCAAGTGCAGTCGCAAAAACAAACCATCAAGTGCTTTGATGAAACTTGCTCTCATGAGCACCGCCACAGGAAAGGACGACCCAGAGATACCTCTGCTGCAGAGGCCAAGTTCATTAGAGTTACCAGTCTCAGAAATTGCAGGCCAAATAAATGCTTCACAGAGTTCAAGTAAGAGACATATCTCAACATCAACTGTTCAGATGAGACTTCATGAATCAGGCCTTCATGGTCGAATTGCTGCAAAGAAACCACTATAAAAGGACACCAATAATAATAAGAGACTTGCTTGGACCAAGAAACATGAGTAATGGACATTAGACCAGTGAAAATCTGTCATTTGGTCTGATGAGTCCAAATGTAAGATGTTTGGTTCTAACCGCTGTGTCTTTGTAGACGCAGAGTAGGTGAATGGATGATCTCCGCATGTGTGGTTCCCACCGTGAAGCATGGAGGAGGAGGTGTGATGGTGCTTTGCTGGTGACACAGTCAGTGATTTATTTAGAATTCAAGGCATACTTAACCAGCATGGCTACAACAGCATTCTACAGCGATACCGCATCTCATCTGGTCCACAATCACCAGACCTCAACCCAATTGAGATGGTGTGGAAAGTTGGACAGCAGAGTGAAGGAAAGGCAGCCAACAAGTGCTCAGCATATGTGGGAACTCCTTCAAGACTGTTGGAAAAGCATTCCAGGTGATGCTGGCTGAGAGAATACCAAGATTGTGCAACGCCGTCATCAAGGCAAAGGGTGGCTACTTTGAAATATCTAAAAATATAAATATATTTTGGTTTAACACTTCTTTGGTTACTACATGATTCCATATATGTTATTTCATAGTTTTGATGTATTCACTATTATTCTACAATGTAGAAAATAGTAAAAATAAAGAAAAACCCTTGAATGTGTAGGTGTGTCCAAACTTATGACAGGTACTGTATGTTCTTGGACATAATCTAGCTAAACTCCATTCTAAATTTACGATCTGAGGTAGAGTATTGATAGGTATGCTTTTCCTTACGGGATGGAATGATTCCAGTAGACACAGACAGGTTTGGTCCTCTCCTCTGTCTCCAGTAGTGTGTATTCGAGTGTGATGGCCTGTGCCAGAAGAGAGGTTGAGGGCACCCCCTCGCTGTAGACCACCGTGCTCACAATAGGTGTGTTGATGATGGGCCGCTTGGGGAGTCTAAACACACACCTTTATGTTTACATTGACTTTAGTCATCCAAGAGATGTTCATGTCGAGAGTGACTTTCCACAAGGGCCTATAGCAGGGCAAATGGTGGCCCGCATATCAACCCCCCCCCCACCCAAAAAAAAGAAAAACCTAAAAAATATGGTTGCGTAACAGACGTTTTTCCCAGTGGTATGTTAGTCACTGACAGTCACTCAATTAGCCCATGTCAGGTCATTTTTTGTTGTTGATTGATACAGTAGTCTAGCCAGCTGTCTAAACTTGTAGTAATCATGGTCAAATTACCAATCGGAGGGCCCCATTGATTTTGTTAGTCACTCTCACTAAGTTATCACTTTAAAAACTGCAAAGTTTTCTTTCTGCCCCATTGCAAAATTTGTAGAATTGCATGAAATTTGTTATTAAAAAAAAGTATTCTGTCCGCCCCATGGCAAAATGTGTAGAATTGCAGTAAACTTGCTATAAAACTGTACACTTTTCTCTACGCCCATGACAACATTTTAAGAATGACAGAAAATTAAAGAATATTTTTTTCTCTCCGCTGTCAAGAGGGCCGCTAAAATGTTTGTTTTTTCTCTAGGTGTGGATGTGGGTACACAGATCCGCGAGCCACTGCGGCCCTTCAAAGTTGCATATCCATGGCCTATAGCCACATCCCTGGCCTATAGCCACATCCCTGGCCTATAGCCACATCCCTGGCCTATAGCCATATCCCTGGCCTATAGCCACATCCCTGGCCTATAGCCACATCCCTGGCCAATAGCCACATCCCTGGCCAATAGCCATATCCCTGGCCTATAGCCATATCCATGGCCTATAGCCACATCCCTGGCCTATAGCCATATCCCTGGCCTATAGCCATATCCCAGGCCTATAGTGAGGTAGCATAAAAACACCTATCAGAAGGAAAACTAGAAAACCAAAAACCAAACCCAGCATTCCCAGTGGTAAACAATACCTCAGGCTCCTGCGATCAACGTCGTAGTTCTCAGGCAGTAGCTGTCCCAGGGTCCTATAGATGATCACCACGGCAACAGGGAGAGGGCCTTGGACCTCAGCGTGACGACGCATTTTCTTGGCAGACACCTGGTGACCCACGGTGGTGGATTCAGCCTGGACAGGGGGCGCGTTTATGGCTGTTGCGTCTGTGGCTGCTGCTATCGAGACCACTATAACGATTGAAACCGATACTATGACAATGAATGAATGAATGATTCTCACATAAAAAAACTCTACCAGACTGGTTGAAAAACTTGATCAACTGTTTATACAGTACAACAGCTCAGACTTAAAGGGGCAATCTGCAGTTGAAACAATAACAAAGTGGCCACCGCGCCATTGTTTTAGCAAACAGTTGAAAGATGAGAATAGAGAGTCTTTAAGTTATAATCTTCAATAATGAATGAGTATATATCAATAATTTAAAAGTAAAAAAATGTGTCACAATCACAGATTGCCTCTTTAATGAACTATTTACGTTGTGAAAGTGACGTAATGAACCACAAAATGTCTATGCTGCACTAATACTTTAATCCCACCTTTAACCTCCTCTGGCTGCTCTTGCTGTGTTGGGAATTCTGGGAAGCGGACAGAAGATTCCATTTCTTTGGAATAGGCCTCCTGGATCTCTTGGAAATGCGGGATGTTTGTCCGTTCTGGCCTGGACGGGTCCAAGTAATCCAAAGAAACAACTTTGAGCACAGAGAGAGAGAATGTGTGATAATTATGCTTGTCTCCACAAGAGGTATTGGTGGTAGGTTGTTTGAAATGCACAATGTAACCTTACTGTGCATTAATTAGTCATGAAAATGATGTTACAGCAACAAAATAATTGTGTCATTGCACTGCAAATGGACCCACTCATGTTTTCCGTGACAACAGTAAAAGGTTTCAGGTAGGTCTTCCTCGTGTTTTGGGCTAGGGCTTGGGCGTACTCCTCGAAGCTGTGCAGTAGTAGAGCTGTGCCACCTTCGGAACGCTGTATCTGCTCCCAGTGTCCTCTGTTAGCAGGGTCCAGGATGGCACTGCCCGCTCGAACCAGGTTCTAGAACATTAACAGGGCATGTCATACACCTCTATCACATCTATATTATGCACTACTCTGTGTGGCCAGTATACATCAGAGACAAACAGAATGCATAATCGGTATCATATATCCTAAATGAAGCACGTGAAAACAAAGCCAACAGAACAGAGATAAATGAAGAAAACAAAAGAAGGAAGGGAGAGTTGTCCTATAAAGGAAGGCAGGTGGGGGGTCACTGTACACACATCACCTCACCACCCCTGGGGGAACTGCTACTCCCATTGGCTCAATCACCCAATACACTCTTTTTTCATTGTTTCTTGACCCCTTAAACCCTTCCAGATGCACCTTCTGGTAGCTAACACATCCCAAAGAGCTAGGGCTGGTGCCAGGAATGCACACTGTTAGCCATCAGCGCCCAGTATGGTCATAGCCTTAATAAAGCTCATAGAAAACATGCCTAATCATTACGCTGTATTACTTACACATAATAGGCTCTAGATCACATTTTCTATAGGGGGAGAAATCTCCAACTGGGAAAACAGGCTCTTAGCAAACCGGTACCACCAGCTATAAGCAGGATTTGTGGAAACTATTAGCGACTTAAAGCTAGTAGGATCCTTAAGCAGTTGAGCTTAACAATGTGGGTCATTCATTCAACTTTGAGCGAGTCTCTGAATACTGTGAGAGAACATTTAGGGTAAACATATGATAGAGAACTATTTGAGGGTATATTTCTACACTTAGAAAAAAAGGTGTTATCTAGAACCTAAAATGGTTCTTCGGCTGTCCCCATAGGAGAACCCTTTGAATAACTATTTTTGGTTCCAGGTAGAACCTTTTTGAGTTTCATGTATAACCCTTTCCATAGAGGGTTCTACATGAAACCCAAAAGAGTTCTACCTGGAACCAAAAATGGTTATCCTGTGGGGACCGCCGAAGAACTCTCTTGGAACCCTTTTTTCTAAGAGTGTATGAGTTCCTGACGTCATTGTAAGTAGTAGTGTTGCTAAGGCCAATGAACAAGCTAACTCCACAACTATCCTGTCTATCTTATCATTTCAAGCTCAACACATTATTTGAGAGCTGAGAAAGACCACTACAAGGCACCGAATGGCACTAAACATTCAACACTAGTTGAAGCATGTTTCCAGAGGCCCACCTCATGGAAGTGAATGTCTCTTGTGGTGGCCATGTCGAAGCCCAGCTGTTGGCTCTCGTACTGCAGCAGGCGGGTCAGGAGGCTGTAGGCCGTCTTCACGTCGTTGCCCTGGAGGTCTTCCGTGCGGTTGGTGGCGCTCCGCAGCATGCTGGCCATGCCCTTTGACCTCTCACCGTCCATCCTGGAGCTGTTGAGGTGCAACTCCTCGTCCTGAAGGCCAGAGGTCAGGGAGACGTCAGAGGTCAGACAGTTGTCTCAATGATAGAAGATGGTTTTACTCTCAATGGGACGTCCTGGTTTGAATAAAGGTTAAATCAAGACATACCTCTTTTTTCAGCTGAGAGAAGGTGATAGAGGTGCAGTTGAAGAGATTGGGAGCCAGCCAGCCGTTCTCATCGCTGCAGTGGCGGATGGCCGTGCCTAGTGGGGAGGAGAAAGATATGGGGAGAGAAGGGTAAGGAAGAGAAGGACTGATTGTGACGATTCTCTGTTGACCTCTATTGCCTTTTAGCTGACACAGGATAACAACAGCATTAACAGTATATTCTGCTCAAATTTCAATCAAATCTATGCATTTCCAATCCATTTCCCATTCTGAAAAGGGTTGCTGTGCTTACCAGTGGATCCCTTGGGACACTTCATGGCAGCAGGTTGTTCAAACTGGGTCGTTGGCCACCAGATCCCTGCATCAAAGGCCTTGGGACAGCCTTCATATACAACTGGTGAAGAGATTAGAACAACCAAGCACAGGGAGGCAATGAGTTAAGGTCAGGGTCAGGGAGCCAATGAGTTAGTAAGGGTTAGGGTCAGGGTCAGGGAGCGAATGAGTTAGTAAGGGTTAGGGTCAGGGTCAGGGAGCGAATGAGTTAAGGTCAGGGTCAGGGAGCCAATGAGTTAGGGTCAGGGAGCCAATGAGTTAGTAAGGGTCAGGGTCAGGGTCAGGGTCAGGGAGCGAATGAGTTAGTAAGGGTCAGGGTCAGGGTCAGGGAGCCAATGAGTTAGTAAGGGTTAGGGTCAGGGAGCCAATGAGTTAGTAAGGGTCAGGGAGCGAATGAGTTAGTAAGGGTCAGGGTCAGGGTCAGGGAGCGAATGAGTTAGTAAGGGTTAGGGTCAGGGTCAGGGAGCCAATGAGTTAGTAAGGGTCAGGGTCAGGGTCAGGGAGCGAATGAGTTAGTAATGGTCAGGGTCAGGGAGCGAATGAGTTAGTAATGGTCAGGGTCAGGGAGCGAATGAGTTAGGGTCAGGGTCAGGGAGCGAATGAGTTAGTAAGGGTTAGGGTCAGGGTCTGAATGAGTTAGTAAGGGTCATTGTCAGGGAGCGAATGAGTTAGTAAGGGTCAGGGTCAGGGTCAGGGAGCGAATGAGTTAGGGTCAGGGTCAGGGAGCGAATGAGTTAGTAAGGGTCAGGGTCAGGGAGCGAATGAGTTAGTAAGGGTTAGGGTCAGGGTCAGGGAGCGAATGAGTTAGGGTCAGGGAGTGAATGAGTTAGTAAGGGTTAGGGTCAGGGAGCGAATGAGTTAGGGTCAGGGTCAGGGAGCGAATGAGTTAGTAAGGGTTAGGGTCAGGGTCAGGGAGTGAATGAGTTAGTAAGGGTCAGGGTCAGGGAGCCAATGAGTTAGTAAGGTTTAGGGTCAGGGAGCGAATGAGTTAGGGTCAGGGTCAGGGAGCCAATGAGTTAGGGTCAGGGTCAGGGAGCCAATGAGTTAGTAAGGGTTAGGGTTTAGGTCAGGGAGCGAATGAGTTAGTAAGGGTTAGGGTTTAGGTCAGGGAGCGAATGAGTTAGTAAGGGTCAGGGTCAGGGAGCGAATGAGTTAGTAAGGGTTAGGGTTTAGGTCAGGGAGCGAATGAGTTAGTAAGGGTCAGGGTCAGGGAGCGAATGAGTTAGTAAGGGTTAGGGTTTAGGTCAGGGAGCGAATGAGTTCGTAAGATGTGTTAGTAAGATTTAGTAAGATCCTTACCCATGCACCCGCTGGAGGTGACCTCGGCAAAGGGGTTGTCACAGCGGTTACACTGGCGCCCGATCACGCCGGTCCTGCACTGACACTGGCCCGTGTGGGGGTGACAGGAGCGCGACATGGCGCCAAGCTGGAAACACTCACAGGAGTAGCAAGTGTCCCCTCCCTCGGGCCGGTAGTAGTTATCCTGAAGGCAGGAGAGAGCGTGAACTGATCATGCAATACAGGAGGGAATGGGGACAGCTAGAACACATGCCCAGAAGAGACTACGTGTGGTAAATACATTTCCGTACCTTACAGCGGCACTCCCCAGTGGTCTTGTTGCATTCTCGGTAGAAACCTTTGCTGACATCACAGTTACATGGGCCACAGATTGGGTTCCCCCACCATCCGCGAGCACAGGGCAGGTTGGCTCTGGAGAACAACAGAACTATGTGTTATTCCACTTAGAAAACTGTTTATCCTAGCAAGCAAGGATGCACCGATGAAAACCATGAGCAAATCATTAGGGAGTTGAAATATGCTAAGCCAATGCCAAAACTACTATGAATCTGTTTAACACCAACGAATACCAAAGCCAAGGGGCAACAGTTTACAAAATCAAATTACTACAGAGGTTGATGGAATGTACTTTGGGGTTAAGTGGGGTTACTGGGGTAAGCTCTGAAACAAAGTGAATTGTTTTCTAAAAACATCAGAACTGGCACTGACTCACAGCAGGTGGGGGTTTAAAAAAACGGAATCTAAAATGACAAAAACTAAAAAAACTAAACTGTCCTTAGATCAGTGTCGGTACTCACTTGTTCTGGCAGTACTGTCCGTAGGAGTTGTGACCACACTGACAGCCGTAGCCGTGGGGGGAGCTGGGCTGGTGGACGCAGGTGGACACATGCTGACAGGGATTCAGGAAACACGCGTCCACACATTCCCTCCCAAAGTACCCTGGGAAAAATGATATTAACGCATCGTTTCACCAATGGGTGAATAATCCTCTAAAACAACCAATGGTTCAAACCCCATGACTCTATCATAATCTGCTCAAGAGTTCTTGGAGTTTTTACCCTTGTAGGATAGCTAGAATTAGGGTGATTAAATCAATGGAGGCCAGAGAAAAAACCTGTTGAACACTTCATCTTTCTTCTTGAACCCCGCGGGACATAAAAACAATATAGAGGTAAGATGGATATCGATTTTGAGACATGAGATGTAGTATTTTCATATTTGAGTATACACTTTTCATGTAATCCTCAAAAGGTTATTATGAGAAACCTGTACCTGCTTATTATTGGACGTATTAGGTTACGAAATCTGACTATTTGGATGTACTGTCAATGAAATGGTTAAATAAGGTGAATTTTTTTTTTTTTAAATGACATGATAAAGACCCCACGGAACGATTCAGAACATGATGAATCATATTTGTCTTGGTAAAATGTATTTTATAATGTAGGGAAGTGAAATGTCAAAACCAAAGCGTGTTTTTTGACCCACTGGGCGGAGTAGATGGACACCCTACTAAAAGTTTTCAGTGGGTTCCGTCCGGGGGGCTTACCGGGGTGGCACATGCAGGTGTGTGAGCTCCAGTTGTCGGTGCAGTGGCTGTGCTCAGGGCAGACGTTAGGGGTGCAGGGGTTGGCCACCTCACAACCATCCTCCACTCTGACCTTCTGACCCTGAAGCATGTTGACGTTGGCCAGGTTGGTGGACGTCTCGCCCATCCGCACGCCCTGACAACATAGGAGAGTAAAGGACCATCAGTGCTGTGTTGGCGCTGACTGATTTCGCTTTCCAAAGATGAGAACAGTACAGTTACATGGTGTGTGTGAGGCTCACCTGCATGCAGCCCTTGAGTCCGCTCTGGACCGTCCCATCCTTCTTCATCAGCCCCCCCACAAACAGACTCCTCAGCCTCAGGCCTGGCAGCTTGTTGCCTATCTCCACTGACCTCTGTGGAACGCACCCACCCATAGAACACTTGCAGAGACCATGTGTATTGTGCATACATACCATATTACACTACATCATCCATTACATTCACAAACACTAGTACAGAACACACAAATATGGTGTGCCAGCCAGTGAGGCAGTGAGTACCTGGAACATGCCGTAGTCCAGTGATACCAGGGCCATGTATTTGATGTCCTTCCCGTCTTTGATACTCTTCAGCTCCACCAGGACGTGGTGCCACTCCCCGTCGTTCACCCTGACCTGAGAGAAGTCCAGCAGGGCAACCTGCTTCACCCCCAGGAACACCTGGAAACGCACATGTCTGCCGCTGATCTGGAGTCAAGAAGATGGTGAGAGAAAGCAGATGGAAGGCAGAGAAAGAGGGAGAGAGAGGAGGGTGACATGAGAGAAAGGGGGGTGACAAGAAAGAGAGAACATGAAGTTGAGTCATTTAACGCCAGCATATTAGCTTAAACTTATCATAGCATTAGCTTAACCTTATCATAGCATTCGCTTAACCTTATCATAGCATTAGCTTAGCCTTATCATAGCATTAGCTTAGCCTTTACCCAGCATTAATAACATGGAGGAAGGCCCTGGGTGTTGTTGTGTAGGCTCTGGGCTACCCCGGTCCACTCACCAGGAGGTGTATCTTGGAGAAGTCCCCAGCATTGGCCTGCAGCAGGGTGCCAGAGCTCTGCCTGGTTCTGAACATCAAGCCCATGTACCAGGGCACACTGATGGTGACCTCTGGCTCTCGCCACCACACCAGGGCATGGCCATCAAAGTGTTGCGGGGAGGGCATGACTGGAGGAAGGGAAACAGATAGGGTCACTTCAGTTGGAGAACCAACTAGAGTCAAATGAATACAAGTAAACTTATTTCCTAGGTCCTTTCTAGGCTTGTTCCAAACAGCCTGACTAAATCCTGACTACAAATCCATGGCAACACATCCAGGGGCTATCATTACATCATTGCCATACAGGTAGATCTTCTGTGTGTATGGTCTTGCAGACGATGAGCTCAGCAGTAAAAGTTGTGGACAGAGTCTGTACTTGTTCATTGCTTCCTGTGAAATGGTGATTGATGGGTCGTTCCACGAAATGAGTGCCTTTTGCGTCACTTTGATATTGTAAGTACAAATTGTAAACCAATGTTGAATTTTTAAAGCCTGTTATATGAAATGAAGTGCCCTTTAATATAGACCACAAGGATAATTCAATAAATTGGATTTTGTTATGAATAAAGTCTAGCTGAAGGGCCAATGTTCAGCACTTTGACATGTCCCTCCATCAACCCTGTGTCACTTCTAGGAAGATTTTATTTAACCACTTAATAACAACATTTCTCCAGGTTTCACCATCATTGTAAAGCCCTAGTTATTTTGTTGCTAGACAAAGTCATTTCTGAAGATGATAATTACTTTGGGATTACTGATTTACTTACATCTGTCCTTTAAGGTTAACCCTGTTAAGTGACCTGAACTCTTGTTTTAATATGGTGAAACTATTCCTTAAAAAATAAAAAATAAATCAAAAGAAAGATTGAACATATAACAGTCAAAAGCAGGTGAGCTGTTTCTACTCTTTATGGCCATTTCCTGGTGTTTAGTTGTGGAAAACTGAGCCGGTCAAGCATCATTTGTCAACCCTGTTACTCATAGTTAGACAAGCTAGAAATGTTTTAGCAATTTTTTTTGTGAAGCTTGTCTTCAATTTCCAGTCCCTATTGCACACAACACGTTTCCATCCCCTGTCAGATAGGGATTTATGGCTGATTTAATAAGAAATCGTCATCCCTGTTACGGTCAACCCTGCTACTTTATTTGGCACTTAATAGGCACTTACTATAGTACTTTTTCATTTAATCTCTTGAGAAGAGAAAACTATATATTTTTTAATGGTTGAACATGTGCTGTTTATGACAGAATGTAAAGATGAGGTGAAATCCAAAGTTTTACTTCTCAAAAGGCACCGAATCGGTGGAATGACCCTATTATTGTGATTTACAATCATGAAACTGTTTGTTATACTGTGCATTCGTAAAGTATTCAGAACTCTTGACTTGTTCCACATTTTGTTACGCTACAACCTTATTCTAAAATGGATTTAAAAAATATCCTCATGAATCTACATAGAGTATATAGTATCATAGAGTATATAGTACCATAAACTATGAATTGCTCTCCTACCTCTATATCCTGCGTTAGTCAACTATAGACATAAAAACAAGCATTGCAACTGACAAGTACCACTGACTGCACCATAATGCTTCTGGGTAATAATCAGATCATCAATGATACGTAATAGTGGTCATTTGGCCCTAGGCCAAGTGTAAATACCTTCCTTAAGAATAGGTGAAAACCAGGTTACCATCAGTCTATTACTTCCATCAATAAGGCCAGTTGACATCTGTGATTACCTCAAGCAGGCAGGGATGGAAGGATGTATTAGTAAAGTACTCCAACAGGGTCAGAGGTCAGAGGTCAGTGTGTATGTGGAATGTCGGAATGTGGAGATTCAGGAGACTTGTCCACATTGACCTTGTCTGTTTACTCACCGCTAGCCTTGAAGAGCATGACAAAAACTTTTTGAACTCCATTAATTATGAGACACACAATAAAACACACAGCTACATACACACAGGGCACATGCACACACACATACAGGATATACAGACTGACACACACCCATACAGGAAACCCCCCCCAAAAATATATCCAATACACTTTTCCTAAAATCCTTTACCTTGTTCACAGTTCTTCCCTCCGTAACCCAGGGGACAGCCACAGGAGTACGTGCTCCACTTGTTCACACAGACTCCTCCATTCAGACACACAGGTTGAGTGCAGAAGTCCTTCTTCGCTGTGCACCCTGAATACAGACATGTAATACAGGCTTATGATAATCAGTGGCATCAATAGGATTAGACTAATACGTTGAAATATGCCATTTAGCAGACTTACAATCATGGGTGCGTACATTTTACATTCAGGGTTGTCGCGAGAATCAAACCCACTACCCTGGCATTACAAGCACCGTGCTCTACCAACTGAGCTACAGATGACAACTATCAAATGAATATCACACATGTGAGGATTAGAACAGACCTGCGGCCGTGCCGTTGTTGGCCACATAACTGGCCATGTCCACAGGCTTGCTGTCTATAGTCAGGTCTCTCATGCAGCCCACAAAGTCTCGGTTCCGGACGGGGAAATCCTCAGGCAGGTTGGGAACACCGCCCAGTAGTAGTGGACCGGTCAGGTCCAGGGACCTAGAGATGGACAACATAGAACAACTATCAACTGGGTCTGATTCTGAGTGGAGAGTCAAGGCCTTTTGTTATGAGCATGATTCTCTGATTGACATTCCAGTGCACCAATCACGTTACAATCACACTAGAACATTGTTATTAACATTGTGACTCAACACACAAACCAAAAGGCAAAGAGAAAGGCTGATCAAGCCCCTTACAACTACTTTACCCCTGCATCAAAACCTCCACTGTTTAGGGGGACCAATGCTGGCGTAACATGAACTCATAACACAAGTTACGAAAAAAATGCACTGCTCGCATATAACAAAATGCCCTCTATTATCAAATCTTGTGATTTACTAATACCCAACCATTTTTTCCCTAGCAGGAGGCGATTGACATTTAAATAAGAAACACATTTAGATATGGGCATTTGCATGAGAATAAAGAATCACAAGGTTAAGAAGTGAATAGGATAAACCCTATGAGACTGCACTCACTTCTTCTGTCCTGTCTGTATGCCCTGGGCGGCACAAGAGTAGTTCCCGATCTGGCCACCAAAGCCAATTGCCATGGCGATGTCGCAGTCGTCCACAGCAACGACTGCCACCTTCTCTCCTGATGGTCCGTGGGGGATGCCAAGGCGACCAATATTGGGCTGGAAAGAGAAGGGAGGTCATGTGAAATGTAAGGACGTCACAGCTAATAAACTAAGGTACCAATATCCAGTGAGAAAATTGGGGCTTTCAGCCATACAAGTGAGGAACCATACTGTCATTCCCGGAAGGGGAACAGCTTCTCGATGACTAATGAAGGTCATGGTCTGATGGTCATGGTTTTCCCTTTTTGAAGCGCGGGACTGTTTGTTTGGTGCAACAGTATTTGGGGACAGCAAGAACCCCTGGGCTCAAGCCCAGTGTGAAGAGGCTGTTTATCGCTCAGTGAAGCTGAGGTGCCGTTGATTGTTGGAGTGTAATTGGATCATCAGATCGGGACACTGGTGGGTGAAGACATACCATAGACTGAGAACGCCATCCTATGTCAAATCCTCCTCTGGGACCCCAGTTTCCACCAATTGGCCACAACAATTGGAGATATCGTCAGCAACTGTCAGTGTTAACCCCCCCTGCAACTCGTCTCACGGTGCTTTATCAAGCTATTGACACCACATCCACTGAGTTCTCCCCAAGCAGCGTCACGTTCAGTGACCTTGTGTCACCTCAATGTGTATCTGTGCGTGCAAATACACCATTTGTATGTGTGTTTCTATCAAACTGTATGTCTGTGTGTGTCTGTCTGTGTGGACCTTTGATCTCTTTCCTGTGGGGATGTGACATTGCAGGGAGGATGACCTATGCAACTGCAGGTGTGACAACAGGAAGAGGTATAACAATATTGTAGGAACAGCTGTTTCTTTTAGAGGTGCATGCTGGGACTTTAGCACAAACCAAACACAATTGCTCATTGTAATGTGTTTAAGAGTAATCTCCCTGGTGGAAATATCAGGCTAGTCACAATAATCACATTACTCCCCTCCTATAGTCATATAGACTACTATCAATCTCTGAGACACTCCCTAATTAATGACAGCATTCCAAGTGTCACAAGTCAAACGGGGGATGCCCAGTGGGTGCTAAGAGTCGAGTTTCAGACAACTGATTACTCTAGCAGGGATGACATTCCACACAATGAGCATATCAGATTCCCTGATGACATATTTACCTAAATATTCTGTGTTGATGCAAAATAGAGGACTTCACGTTCTAAATGTTGGCCTTTCAAGCCCCATTGCCAGGATTCATGCCAAAAGCTACCAATATGTGATCAAAGCAACTTTGTTGTGAAGTCTCCAAATATCCCCAACTGAGTAACAGGATACGAATATGACTGTTACTTCTGAAAACACCTCCATTCAGGAATTGGGATGATCATTATAATTCCTACCAAGAGCATATTCCTGTTGGTGGGATTAAGCTCTTGGGAACGTCTGTCATCTACTGTTTAATCTCCAGACGCCCAAGTCTTTATCTCTCTAATCTGTCAACTGTGTGTCTGCTAGTAGAGGTAGTGTTTCTGGCAAACATCACTTCTCCTCCTTCCCTCCACACTAGAGACATTACTTTGCCCTGCATTGTTGGTGCTCAGAGTTTAAGAATTTCACTGTACCATGTAATTACATCTGCAGGCCTGTAAATGTGACTATTAAAATGTCTAATATAATCTGTAAAACAAAGATGCCCTACTTTAACAGAGTTTAGCAGAGACCAACATTTAACTCAACCTTTTAGCAGACAATTCATTTAACTTTTAAAAAACAATAGCAATTTTCCCATTAAACTGAAGCGACTTGAGGCTCCACTGGTTTATAGTTGAATGTAGACATGTTGATGTATACCACTGTCCCTTTCCCCTTTTCTCTTGGTCATTTGTTCTGAACATGAAAACAACATCATGGAACAAAGATAAAGACGTATCACTCTTCTCTCCTCCAGCCAAGCCTTGATAAATACAGACTTTCACTTTGGAATGGTGAGAACTATAATCTATAGTCTTGAAATGTGCCTAATGTACACCTACTGGACAATAAGCAAACACGAAGCATAAGTTCTAAGTAATGTTCCCTCAAAACATTTTCAGGTCTGCTGAGTGCAAACTTGAACATTGTGAAAATTCTGTGCAACTTCCGACGTGCGTTTACTCTGAACACTGAGGCTGTACCCGGTTTAATAGTTTTAATAGCGGTCAAGGCGGCTACTGTGGCTATTAAACCATAATGCAGGCCTACCTGAGTGGCCTTCCATTAAAAACATTGGAGAAAATGCATCCCATAACATTTTAACATGGAAATATATGTTCTATCATTCAGCCTACAGTAGCAGGCAATGTGTGGTGTTCATTGTAGGCCTACATTCCATGAGACTATTGAAAAAAACATGCAGGGCTAGACTTTAACCTATTGATCTACTTGTCCTTCAGACATGTAAGTGACTGAAAATGCTGTTGTGTTGTTTGATGCAAGAAACCATGCATCATCATTTCCATACCATTATTACAGAGAATCAGACAAATGATCCTCTGCCTATTGGCTACTCTCAAAATACAACACTGCCCCTTTAAGACAAAAAAAAAAGATTGTTGTGCTCTTGTAGGAAGCAATAACTCCCCCATTGCTGACTTTAAATAATCTATAACTGGGTTAATAACTCAGTAACTACATTTACATTTACATTTAAGTCATTTAGCAGACGCAAAGGATATGAACAAATGTACAAACGTGCACATGTCACTACACGTACAGTACCAGTCAAAGTTTGGACACACCTACTCATTCAAGGGTTTTTCTTTATTTGTACTATTTTCTACATTGTAGAATAATAGTGAAGACATCAAAACTATGAAATAACACACATGGAATCATGTAGTAACCAAAAAAGTGTTAAACAAATCAAAATAGATTTTAGATTCTTCAAAGTAGCCACCCTTTGTCTTGATGACAGCTTTGCACACTCTTGGCATTCTCTAAACCAGCTTCATTAGGTAGTCACCAGGAAGGCATTTAAATTAACAGGTGTGCCTAGTTAAAAGTTCATTTGATAGTGTTGACTAACGGGGAAAACTACAAAGTTGAGTGAAGTTCAATCTCGTACTTCTCTGCGCAGGCTGATGTTTCTTCTGCTGCTCCCGGGGGAGCTGGGATCCCGTGAACACGCGCAGCTTAGGGGGAACATTGGTCCTAAGGCTAGGTTACAACACAGGCTATACGATCGCCAGTTTGGTAATAGGCACCGCTAGGTTTACACAGTACACTGAGCAATGTGAACGCATCATAGTGAAAGACCACAGGCCCTGGGGAGAAATGAATCATGAAGTCATTCTGTTGACAGAGGAGAGGCCTGAACATTGTACTACAATGTAGCTACTGCAATACTAACATTGTCTTGCTCTTTTCACACAATACATTCTACCCAGTTCAAAAGTTTCCATATTTGCATACTGAATTGAAATATCTGGATTATGGATCAATCACAAATGCCTGCTGCACTCCACACTACTCTACATTGTTCTGGCCTTCATTAATAACGCCAGAGTAACATAGATACGACACTTTGGGTTTCTTTTATCCCTCTTTTCTCATGGTTGGGCTTTGGGGGGGGGTAGATAAAAAAAGGTTGTAAATTGACTGTGTTGGCCGTCTGTTTGTGCTGTTCTGGTTTATCTTTCAGACATCTAGGCTCTGACAGAAGGGACCTGGAAGACTGTTGTTGCAGAGCTCTGGACTGTTTGGTTTGGCACTATGTTTAATATGAGAGAGGGCATACTCAGAATAGAGCTCTTACGTGACTAATTATAGCAAAACTACTGTAAAGTATACAAGATCTCCCTTGTTGTTGCCATATACAGGCTGCATTCTATTCACATTATGTCACCATGTCAAGGTCAACCCAAACAACAGGAACTCAGTGACATTTGTTCCTCTCTCTTTTCCACACATTCCAAACAAACACTATCATACATTCACAGACATTAATCATGTGTGTTCCATCTTCCTGTCCACTAGGAAAGCCTGAGTACAAAACGATCACTAAAACAATGCTTTTAGCGTATCTTCTCCAGAATGTGCAGAATGAGCTGAATGATGAAAATTCTAAACCATGTCTGTATGTGTGTGTGTGTGTGCGTATGTGTGTGTGTGTGTCTGCATAAGTGCGTGTATGCGTGTGCATATGATGCAGATGGTGCATGCCAAGGCTGTGAAGGCCAGAATGAACTAGACAAAACAACTAGCTGCTCTATCCCTCTTTTGTATTGAGAGTGAAAACACAGAGTTTCTAAACCCAGAGGCGCAACATCACCAGACTTCTGGGAACCCTTGGGAAGCAGACCAAGCAGACCAGGCCGGGATTTTGAGAAGTCAATGAGAGAAGTCAAACATTCTTTCTCAGATGTACATTTTCTTGAAATATAAAGACATAACCTAGATTTGAGCCAATGTCTTAAGTAGTTGAACTTGTTATTACTCCAACCTCGTTAAACTGACAAACTGACACATTTCGATTTTCATTCAAAACAACTTTATATGGAAGAAGTGCCCTTAATTAGATGGCCTACAAATGCAAAGTTTGGCGCAAAATTACCTGTTAAACCCGATTATGTGTTTCTACTCATGAGCTTAGGTAGCCAACGTCGCCATGATCGCCTACAAGTGTGATCAGGGATTTCCATTGGAGAAGCAGTTTAATCCTAACTTTATACTGTACTGTACTTAAAGCTAGTGGTGAAACGCTTTACAAAACTCACGGTTCGGTACGATACGGTACAATGGTGTCACGGTTCGGTACGATACAGCACAGTGGTGTCACGGTTCGGTACGATACGGTACAGTGGTGTCACGGTTCGGTACGATACGTTACAGTGGTGTCACGGTTCGGTACGATACGGTACAGTGGTGTCACGGTTCGGTACGATACGTTACAGTGGTGTCACGGTTCGGTGCGATACGGTACAGTGGTGTCACGGTTCGGTGCGATACGGTACAGTGGTGTCGCGGTTCGGCGATGCGGTACAGTGGTGTCACGGTTCGGTGCGATACGGTACAGTGGTGTCACGGTTCGGTGCGATACGGTACAGTGGTGTCACGGTTCGGTGCGATACGGTACAGTGGTGTCACGGTTCGGTACGATACGGTACAGTGGTGTCACGGTTCGGTACGATACGGTACAGTGGTGTCACGGTTCGGTACGATATGGTACAGTGGTGTCACGGTTCGGTACAATACGGTACAGTGGTGTCACGGTTCAGTACGATACGGTACAGTGGTGTCACGTTGCGATACGGTACAGTGGTGTCACGGTTCGGTACGATACGGTACAGTGGTGTCACGGTTCGGTACGATACAGTGGTGTCACGGTTCGGTACGGTACAGTGGTGTCACGGTTCAGTACGGTACAGTGGTGTCACGGTTCGGTATGATACGGTACAGTGGTGTCACGGTTCGGTACGATACGGTACAGTGGTGTCACAGTTCGGTACGATACAGTGGTGTCACGGTTCGGTATGGTACAGTGGTGTCACGGTTCGGTACGGTACAGTGGTGTCACGGTTCGGTACGATACGGTACAGTGGTGTCACGGTTCGATGCGATGCGGTACAGTGGTGTCACGGTTCGGTACGATGCGACGGGTACAGTGGTGTCACGGTTGGTGCGATGCGGTACAGTGGTGTCACGGTTCGGTGCGATGCGGTACAGTGGTGTCACGGATCGGCACGATACGGTACAGTGGTGTCACGGTTCGGTACGATACGGTGGTGTCACGGTTCGGTACGATACAGTGGTGTCACGGTTCGGTATGGTACAGTGGTGTCACGGTTCGGTACGGTACAGTGGTGTCACGGTTCAGTACGATACAGTGGTGTCACGGTTCGGTACGGTACAGTGGTGTCACGGTTCGATATGGTACAGTGGTGTCACGGTTCGGTACGATACGGTACAGTGGTGTCACGGTTCGGTACGGTCCAGTGGTGTCACGGTTCAGTACGATGCGGTACAGTGGTGTCACGGTTCGGTGCGATGCGGTACAGTGGTGTCACGGTTCGGTGCGATGCGGTACAGTGGTGTCACGGTTCGGTGCGATGCGGTACAGTGGTGTCACGGTTCGGTTCGATGCGGTACGAGTGGTGTCACGGTACAGTGGTGTCACGGTCCGGTGCGATACAGTGGTGTCACGGTTCGGTACGATACAGTGGTGTCACGGTTCGGTACGGTACAGTGGTGTCACGGTTCGGTACGGTACAGTGGTGTCACGGTTCGGTACGATACAGTGGTGTCACGGTTCGGGACGGTACAGTGGTGTCACGGTTCGGTACGGTACAGTGGTGTCACGGTTCAGTACGATACAGTGGTGTCACGGTTCGATACGGTACAGTGGTGTCATGGTTCGGTACAATACGGTACAGTGGTGTCACGGTTCGGTACGATACGGTACAGTGGTGTCACGGTTCGGTACGATACAGTGGTGTCACGGTTCGGTACGATACAGTGGTGTCACGGTTCGGTATGATACGGTACAGCGGTGTCACGGTTCGGTACGGTACAGTGGTGTCACGGTTCAGTAAGATACGGTACAGTGGTGTCACGGTTCGGTACGATACGGTACAGTGGTGTCACGGTTCGGTACGATACGGTACAGTGGTGTCACGGTTCGGTACGATACGGTACAGTGGTGTCACGGTTCGGTACGATACGGTACAGTGGTGTCACGGTTCGGTACGATACGGTGGTGTCACGGTCCGGTACGATACAGTGGTGTCACGGTTCGGTACGATACAGTGGTGTCACGGTTCGGTACGGTACAGTGGTGTCACGGTTCGGTACGATACAGTGGTGTCACGGTTCAGTACGATACAGTGGTGTCACGGTTCGGGACGGTACAGTGGTGTCACGGTTCGGTACGGTACAGTGGTGTCACGGTTCAGTACGATACAGTGGTGTCACGGTTCGATACGGTACAGTGGTGTCACGGTTCGGTACGATACGGTACAGTGGTGTCACGGTTCGGTACGATACGGTACAGTGGTGTCACGGTTCGGTACAATACGGTACAGTGGTGTCACGGTTCGGTACGATACGGTACAGTGGTGTCGCGGTTCGGTACGATACGGTACAGTGGTGTCACGGTTCGGTACGATACGGTACAGTGGTGTCGCGGTTCGGTACGATACGGTACAGTGGTGTCACGGTTCGGTACGATACAGTGGTGTCACGGTTCAGTACGATACAGTGGTGTCACGGTTCGGGACGGTACAGTGGTGTCACGGTTCGGTACGGTACAGTGGTGTCACGGTTCAGTACGATACAGTGGTGTCACGGTTCGATACGGTACAGTGGTGTCACGGTTCGGTACGATACGGTACAGTGGTGTCACGGTTCGGTGCGATACGGTACAGTGGTGTCACGGTTCGGTGCGATACGGTACAGTGGTGTCATGGTTCGGCACGGGTACAGTGGTGTCACGGTTCGGCACGATACGGTACAGTGGTGTCACGGTTCGGTACGATACGGTATAGTGGTGTCAGTGGTGTCACGGTTCGATATGGGTACAGTGGTGTCACGGTTCGGTACGATACGGTACAGTGGTGTCACAGTTCGGTCACGATACGGTACAGTGGTGTCACGGTTCGGTATGGTACAGTGGTGTCATGGTTCGGTACAATACGGTACAGTGGTGTCACGGTTCGGTACGATACAGTGGTGTCATGGTTCGGTACGATACGGTACAGTGGTGTCACGGTTCGGTACGGTACAGTGGTGTCACGGGTTCGGTACGATACGGTACAGTGGTGTCACGGTTCGATACAGTGGTGTCATGGTTTGGTACGATGCGGTACAGTGGTGTCATGGTTGATGCACGGTACAGTGGTGTCACGGGTTCGGTGCGATACGGTACAGTGGTGTCACGGTTCGGTACGATACAGTGGTGTCACGGTTCGCTACGGTACAGTGGTGTCACGGTTCGGTACGGTACAGTGGTGTCACGGTTCGATACGGTACAGTGGTGTCACGGTTCGGTACGGTACAGTGGTGTCACGGTTCGGTATGGTACAGTGGTGTCACGGTTCGGTACGGTACAGTGGTGTCACGGTTCAGTACGATACAGTGGTGTCACTGTTCGGTACGGTACAGTGGTGTCACGGTTCGGTACGATACGGTACAGTGGTGTCACGGTTCGGTACGGTACAGTGGTGTCACGGTTCAGTACGATAGAGTGGTGTCACGGTTCGGTACGGTACAGTGGTGTCACGGTTCGGTACGATACGGTACAGTGGTGTCACGGTTCGGTACGGTACAGTGGTGTCACGGTTCAGTACGATAGAGTGGTGTCACGGTTCGGTACGGTACAGTGGTGTCACGGTTCGGTACGATACGGTACAGTGGTGTCACGGTTCGGTACGATACGGTACAGTGGTGTCACGGTTCGGTACGATACGGTACAGTGGTGTCACGGTTCGGTACGATACGGTACAGCGGTGTCACGGTTCGGTACGATACGGTACAGTGGTGTCACGGTTCGGTACGGTTTCGATACATCGACAAAATAAACGCCTGAGAAATATGTCATTTTTATTTAAATTTTCGATTTATTATACAACTAAACAGGGTAGCTTGAATTCCCAGGAGCAGATGGAAACGAAGGGGCGACAAAAAACAGCAGTGCCTGTCTTATAACATGAAATAAAATAGTAATTTAAAACAGAACTTCAACAAGAGTCCAGCAGCATATATCAACATTAAGTCACTTAGCAGTGCCTTAACCTGTTGTAACTACCCAAAAACATTTTTATCAGATTTCCAAGTTTTTATTTAAGAAGATTAGTCTATCCACATTATTTACATTGAGCACAGATCGGCTTGCTGTGACAATGTTAGCCGATGTGGAGAAAACCCTTTCACCAGGGACAGAGGTCCCAGGCACAGCCAGGTAGCACCTTGCTAACATGGCAACATGAGGGTATATTAACTCTTTGGTTTTCCACCATGTAAGTGGATCAGCATCCAGGGGAGTCCACTTCCCTGTATGAGGTCATCTCCCCCTCTATGACCTTGACCTTTGACTCCTCTTGACCCTGCTCCTGGGTCAAAAAAAAAGAAGCTCAGCCATGGCAGACTTCTTTTCTGGAGGAGAACCCCCGTCGTCTGCCGTCTTTGGAGAGGTGTTGGCTCCTGTGGTATCTGTGGCCTGACCCTGCAGAATTAAATGAGATGAAAATTGCTATTACTATGTGGCTGGCTTTAAATATATAAAAAATATGGTTTAAAATAATATTTATTGTTAGAAATATACATCAGACACTATTATACAAATTACAATTATTACTTTATAATTAATTGTTAAATCACTAATTAATAAAATAATAAATGTCACATTAACAAAATAAATACAATACCTGCTGTGAGTTCATTGTAGACTCTCAGACGAGCAGCAGCATCCAGGTGCAGCAGGGACTTGAACCGGGGATCCAAAGCGGTGCTCTTGTGTAAGAAGTCTTGGACACCAGGGTCAGCATATCTAGGCTCCAGGTCAACTCTGATAGCAGTCTTGACATCCCTTACTGCCGGGTCATCTTCATCAGATGCCACTATTGATTTCAGGATCATTGCTTTCATAAGCAGGGCCATGGAAACTAGTGGAATGATGGAAGGCTCTCAGTGCAGATCACTGTTTTGAGAGGTTTCCACACTTTGATAACTTCCTCTGCTGGTCTCATGTCATTTTCAGACAAAGTCACAATATCTTTCACATTCTTCCTCACAGCTTGATCAGTCAGTGTAAAATACACCACAACTTTCTGCTCAAGGTTTCTCTCAACCATGTCATGGCTTGAATTCCATCTAGTAGGGACATCTTGGATTAGTTTGTGGTTTGGCAGCTCCAGCATCTCCTGTTTGTCTTGAAAACATGTGCAGCAGTTGTGCTTTTATGACAGAAGGATACCACCTTCCTGATCGTTGCTAGGAGGCGAGAGATTGGATTCACTGACATTGCTTTTTGAGATGTTAGATTAAAAACGAGCAGAGCATCATATCTGTTGCCCCAATCCAGATAACGCAACTGTATTTACAACATTTCTAGCGCTGTCAGTGGTCACATGAATCGTTACATTATCCCTCTCCAACTTCCACACTGCAACGACGTCCCTCTGCTCTTCCCCCAAGGTTACACTGGTGTGACTCCTGGTGTGACTCCTCTCAAGGGGACGTCTTTTTAACTCCCACTCTGCCGTAATGAAATGAGCCGTTACAGTAAGGTTGCTCTATCTAGCTCTAGACGTCCAACTGTCTGTTAGAGCAACAGGCCGTTTCTGACACCTCACTCTCAAGTTGTTCAGGTATTCATGTCTGGGCACAATGTGTACGGGGAGAAAAACTGAAGCGCGGCTCCATCACTTTAAACATGTCTCTGAACCCCGCATTCTCTAACACAGAGAAAGGTCTCATATCTGCCGCTATGAATTTTGCTGTCGTTTCGTTGATTTCTTTATCCCTACCGGAGTCAGACGCATATTGTTGCCTGAAGGCCGAGGGGGGAGAAGTGGTTGCCGTTTCATTTTTTCGCCCAGTCCCACCGATTGGTACTTTGGGGTGATGTCGGCGCAAATGAGTAGTCATGTTCCTCGTATTGCCACTCTAACAGGCTATCAGTAATGAACAGAGCCTACATGTTGTAGATGTTATATCCACCACTCTAACAGGTTATCAGTAATGAACAGAACCTACATGTTGTAGATGTTATATCCACCACTCTAACAGGCTATCAGTAATGAACAGAGCCTACATGTAGATGTTATATCCACCACTCTAACAGGCTATCAGTAATGAACAGAGCCTACATGTAGATGTTATATCCACCACTCTAACAGGCTATCAGTAATGAACAGAGCCTACATGTAGATGTTATATCCACCACTCTAACAGGCTATCAGTAATGAACAGAGCCTACATGTAGATGTTATATCCACCACTCTAACAGGCTATCAGTAATGAACAGAGCCTACATGTTGTAGATGTTATATCCACCACTCTAACAGGCTATCAGTAATGAACAGAGCCTACATGTTGTAGATGTTATATCCACCACTCTAACAGGCTATCAGTAATGAACAGAGCCTACATGTAGATGTTATATCCACCACTCTAACAGGCTATCAGTAATGAACAGAGCCTACATGTTGTAGATGTTATATCCACCACTCTAACAGGTTATCAGCAATGAACAGAGCCTACATGTAGATGTTATATCCACCACTCTAACAGGCTATCAGTAATGAACAGAGCCTACATGTTGTAGATGTTATATCCACCACTCTAACAGGCTATCAGTAATGAACAGAGCCTACATGTAGATGTTATATCCACCACTCTAACAGGCTATCAGTAATGAACAGAGCCTACATGTTGTAGATGTTATATCCACCACTCTAACAGGCTATCAGTAATGAACAGAGCCTACATGTTGTAGATGTTATATCCACCACTCTAACAGGCTATCAGTAATGAACAGAGCCTACATGTAGATGTTATATCCACCACTCTAACAGGCTATCAGTAATGAACAGAGCCTACATGTTGTAGATGTTATATCCACCACTCTAACAGGCTATCAGTAATGAACAGAACCTACATGTTGTAGATATTATATCCACCACTCTAACAGGCTATCAGCAATGAACAGAGCCTACATGTTGTAGATGTTATATCCACCACTCTAACAGGCTATCAGTAATGAACAGAACCTACATGTTGTAGATGTTATATCCACCACTCTAACAGGCTATCAGCAATGAACAGAGCCTACATGTTGTAGATGTTATATCCACCACTCTAACAGGCTATCAGTAATGAACAGAGCCTACATGTAGATGTTATATCCACCACTCTAACAGGCTATCAGTAATGAACAGAGCCTACATGTTGTAGATGTTATATCCACCACTCTAACAGGCTATCAGTAATGAACAGAGCCTACATGTAGATGTTATATCCACCACTCTAACAGGCTATCAGTAATGAACAGAGCCTACATGTAGATGTTATATCCACCACTCTAACAGGCTATCAGTAATGAACAGAGCCTACATGTTGTAGATGTTATATCCACCACTCTAACAGGCTATCAGTAATGAACAGAACCTACATGTTGTAGATATTATATCCACCACTCTAACAGGCTATCAGCAATGAACAGAGCCTACATGTTGTAGATGTTATATCCACCACTCTAACAGGCTATCAGTAATGAACAGAACCTACATGTTGTAGATGTTATATCCACCACTCTAACAGGCTATCAGTAATGAACAGAGCCTACATGTTGTAGATGTTATATCCACCACTCTAACAGGCTATCAGTAATGAACAGAGCCTACATGTAGATGTTATATCCACCACTCTAACAGGCTATCAGTAATGAACAGAGCCTACATGTAGATGTTATATCCACCACTCTAACAGGCTATCAGTAATGAACAGAGCCTACATGTTGTAGATGTTATATCCACCACTCTAACAGGCTATCAGTAATGAACAGAGCCTACATGTTGTAGATGTTATATCCACCACTCTAACAGGTTATCAGTAATGAACAGAGCCTACATGTAGATGTTATATCCACCACTCTAACAGGCTATCAGTAATGAACAGAGCCTACATGTAGATGTTATATCCACCACTCTAACAGGCTATCAGTAATGAACAGAGCCTACATGTAGATGTTATATCCACCACTCTAACAGGCTATCAGTAATGAACAGAGCCTACATGTTGTAGATGTTATATCCACCACTCTAACAGACTATCGGTAATGAACAGAGCCTACATGTTGTAGATGTTATATCCACCACTCTAACAGGCTATCAGTAATGAACAGAGCCTACATGTTGTAGATGTTATATCCACCACTCTAACAGGTTATCAGTAATGAACAGAGCCTACATGTAGATGTTATATCCACCACTCTAACAGGCTATCAGTAATGAACAGAGCCTACATGTAGATGTTATATCCACCACTCTAACAGGCTATCAGTAATGAACAGAGCCTACATGTAGATGTTATATCCACCACTCTAACAGGCTATCAGTAATGAACAGAGCCTACATGTTGTAGATGTTATATCCACCACTCTAACAGACTATCGGTAATGAACAGAGCCTACATGTTGTAGATGTTATATCCACCACTCTAACAGGCTATCAGTAATGAACAGAGCCTACATGTAGATGTTATATCCACCACTCTAACAGGTTATCAGTAATGAACAGAGCCTACATGTTGTAGATGTTATATCCACCACTCTAACAGGCTATCAGCAATGAACAGAGCCTACATGTTGTAGATGTTATATCCACCACTCTAACAGGCTATCAGTAATGAACAGAGCCTACATGTTGTAGATGTTATATCCACCACTCTAACAGGCTATCAGTAATGAACAGAACCTACATGTTGTAGATATTATATCCACCACTCTAACAGGCTATCAGTAATGAACAGAGCCTACATGTTGTAGATGTTATATCCACCACTCTAACAGGCTATCAGTAATGAACAGAACCTACATGTAGATATTATATCCACCACTCTAACAGGCTATCAGTAATGAACAGAACCTACATGTAGATGTTATATCCACCACTCTAACAGGCTATCAGTAATGAACAGAACCTACATGTTGTAGATGTTATATCCACCACTCTAACAGACTATAAGTAATGAACAGAGCCTACATGTTGTAGATGTTATATCCACCACTCTAACAGGCTATCAGTAATGAACAGAGCCTACATGTTGTAGATGTTATATCCACCACTCTAACAGGCTATCAGTAATGAACAGAACCTACATGTAGATGTTATATCCACCACTCTAACAGGCTATCAGTAATGAACAGAGCCTACATGTAGATGTTATATCCACCACTCTAACAGGCTATCAGTAATGAACAGAGCCTACATGTAGATGTTATATCCACCACTCTAACAGGCTATCAGTAATGAACAGAGCCTACATGTTGTAGATGTTATATCCACCACTCTAACAGGCTATCAGCAATGAACAGAGCCTACATGTTGTAGATGTTATATCCACCACTCTAACAGGCTATCAGTAATGAACAGAGCCTACATGTAGATGTTATATCCACCACTCTAACAGGCTATCAGTAATGAACAGAGCCTACATGTTGTAGATGTTATATCCACCACTCTAACAGGCTATCAGCAATGAACAGAGCCTACATGTTGTAGATGTTATATCCACCACTCTAACAGGCTATCAGTAATGAACAGAGCCTACATGTTGTAGATGTTATATCCACCACTCTAACAGGCTATCAGTAATGAACAGAACCTACATGTAGATGTTATATCCACCACTCTAACAGGCTATCAGTAATGAACAGAGCCTACATGTAGATGTTATATCCACCACTCTAACAGGCTATCAGCAATGAACAGAGCCTACATGTTGTAGATGTTATATCCACCACTCTAACAGGCTATCAGTAATGAACAGAGCCTACATGTTGTAGATGTTATATCCACCACTCTAACAGGCTATCAGTAATGAACAGAACCTACATGTAGATGTTATATCCACCACTCTAACAGGCTATCAGTAATGAACAGAGCCTACATGTAGATGTTATATCCACCACTCTAACAGGCTATCAGTAATGAACAGAGCCTACATGTAGATGTTATATCCACCACTCTAACAGGCTATCAGTAATGAACAGAGCCTACATGTAGATGTTATATCCACCACTCTAACAGGCTATCAGTAATGAACAGAGCCTACATGTTGTAGATGTTATATCCACCACTCTAACAGGCTATCAGCAATGAACAGAGCCTACATGTTGTAGATGTTATATCCACCACTCTAACAGGCTATCAGTAATGAACAGAGCCTACATGTAGATGTTATATCCACCACTCTAACAGGCTATCAGTAATGAACAGAGCCTACATGTTGTAGATGTTATATCCACCACTCTAACAGGCTATCAGCAATGAACAGAGCCTACATGTAGATGTTATATCCACCACTCTAACAGGCTATCAGCAATGAACAGAGCCTACATGTTGTAGATGTTATATCCACCACTCTAACAGGCTATCAGTAATGAACAGAGCCTACATGTTGTAGATGTTATATCCACCACTCTAACAGGCTATCAGTAATGAACAGAGCCTACATGTTGTAGATGTTATATCCACCACTCTAACAGGCTATCAGTAATGAACAGAGCCTACATGTTGTAGATGTTATATCCACCACTCTAACAGGCTATCAGCAATGAACAGAGCCTACATGTTGTAGATGTTATATCCACCACTCTAACAGGCTATCAGTAATGAACAGAACCTACATGTAGATGTTATATCCACCACTCTAACAGGCTATCAGTAATGAACAGAGCCTACATGTTGTAGATGTTATATCCACCACTCGTGGGCAATCCCCGTTATAGTTTACAGGGAAACCGAAATGTTCCCAGACGGCAGACCTGAATGATACTGGGGCGTCTTCAACTTCTGGCTCGCCATGTTGCTCCTTTGCATTTAACTAACTACTAATTCCTTCATAAGTTAATTGCTGCTACCACGGTCTCTCAGCTCTGTTCCTTCATAAGTTAATTGCTGCTACCACGGTCTCTCAGCTCTGTTCCTTCATAAGTTAATTGCTGCTACCACGGTCTCTCAGCTCTGTTCCTTCATAAGTTAATTGCTGCTACCACGGTCTCTCAGCTCTGTTCCTTCATAAGTTAATTGCTGCTACCACGGTCTCTCAGCTCTGTTCCTTCATAAGTTAATTGCTGCTACCACGGTCTCTCAGCTCTGTTCCTTCATAAGTTAATTGCTGCTACCACGGTCTCTCAGCTCTGTTCCTTCATAAGTTCATTGCTGCTACCACGGTCTCTCAGCTCTGTTCCTTCATAAGTTCATTGCTGCTACCACGGTCTCTCAGCTCTGTTCCTTCATAAGTTCATTGCTGCTACCACGGTCTCTCAGCTCTGTTCCTTCATAAGTTCATTGCTGCTACCACGGTCTCTCAGCTCTGTTCCTTCATAAGTTCATTGCTGCTACCACGGTCTCTCAGCTCTGTTCCTTCATAAGTTCATTGCTGCTACCACGGTCTCTCAGCTCTGTTCCTTCATAAGTTAATTGCTGCTACCACGGTCTCTCAGCTCTGTTCCTTCATAAGTTAATTGCTGCTACGACGGTCTCTCAGCTCTGTTCTCGCTGGAGTGAAATAACTAATGAGCTGCAGACAACTATAAACAACTTTATTACTATGTGGATATTTTTCACACGTTAATTTATACGCCATTGGTTTATGCAATAATATTTTTTTACAATGAAATATATATATATATTTTCCTAGCTATAATATATGATTCATGTATTGTTCGGTTCACAGTGCATACCGAACCGTGCACCTTGTACCGAACGGTTCAATACGAATACACCTACAATTTCACCCCTACTTAAAACCCTTTCCTGCAGTCGAAATGACCAAAGCGCCCTCTATTGGCCTAATAGAGCGAAGTTATTCATATTTCTTTTACAATTTCATAATTAATACACTTTTTAAAATTTTTACGCAGAGAATCTGCTGTTTCTATTTCAAATGGTTTTGTTATATTTCAGTCTTCTGTGATGGATATAAACTGTAATATTGGGATGCAAACTCAAAATGTATTACATTTCAACTCTATATCTGACATGGTACAGTCCTCTTTTTTTAAGCCCATAAGGGTGTGAGGTGTATACTTTGTAGATTTGTATAAGTTTACTAAGAAACACTGTGTCACCCTGATTTAGCACTTATGTTGAAGGGAAGGGGATTGGGAATTGTTCAAATATTTAAAGTTCTGCTAGATAGTCACAAAGAAAACGTTCAATCAACATACCAAAAAAAGGGATTCAACTGAAGTTTCAAACCAATCCACATTTAATCCTCTTTCCCGATCAATAATGATATTTCAAAATCTTAGAAGGGACTAAATATGTTCTAGCAGTAGTTATACACAGCCAGGACTTTATGGTGTATAACAGAGTAAATAGGTCACGGCTGGTGTCGTAGTGGGACCCCAAGCCCCTCACTGTCAGGGGCCGCCCCGAGAATGACCCAACGGGGGAAGAGTGCCCGGCCAGGGCTTGTGTGGCTCAATGGGGAGTGAACATGAAATCAGGAGAGGGAGCAATACTTTCTCAGCTGCCCTCAACATCACAGGACCACACAGAAAGAAACCAAGCAAGGGGGAATGGGCTTTAGTTAATAAGTACAATACATCACTTCACACCCACACTGCTTCTATCAGCTATTTATGTATATACTGCTCCAGTTAGGCTAGTTTCCCTTCAGCTTCAAAAATGTAGTCATTTGTTTGTAGAAAGATATTTCAGATATGTCTGTAAAATTGACTGAAAAACATATTTATTTGAGACACTGTGCCACAAGTTTGGGGTCAATTCCATTTAAACTCCAGTCAATTCAGAAAGAAAACCAAATTGCAATTGGAATGTCAGTATACATCCTAAATTGACTGGAGTTGAAAAGGAAGTGACTGTTAGATGTTGTACACATGAAAATGGAATTGACCGAAACCATATATCGGTGAACATATCGGAATCAGACGAGATTAGCTAAAAATGGCAACATCCGTATCGGCCAATGTCTAGTTTAATGCCCGATATGCAAAATCGATGTCAAAGCTGACGTGCATACCTATATAACGAAGGTACATGACGTGCATACTTATATAACGAAGGTACATGACATGCATACCTATATAACAAAGGTACATGACGTGCATACCTATATAACGAAGGTACATGACGTGCATACCTATATAACGAAGGTACATAAAGTAATGACGCCACGTAAAGTTTTGCGCTATACGTGCAACACCGCATTCCTAAACTAGCCCACCATGTCTGCTGTGTGGATCGAGCAGTCAACAAGTCCAGCAGTCATTTGAAAGTGTAACAACATTTCAGCGAGACAACTCAAAGGCGAAATCCATTAAAGCCAAGATAATGGAATTCATTGCCCTTGACAATCAACCGTTCTCTGTCGTGGGGGATGTTGGCTTTCACCGACTGGTCGAGCACCGGTTAACACTACCAAGTGCGCTATTTTTCTGTTGTTGCTCTACCGGAGTTACACAGTAATAGCATCAATGCTATTAGCTTAACGACATACCTACTATGGAAAGCCGTTTGGGTCTTTGCGTGTCAAAAAAGAGACAGTAGTACTGTCAAAGCTGTACAAAAAAGTCAGCTAACAAGCAAACACCATCCACGGACGATATACTTACAATACCGCGTTGGTAATAAAGCATCATTTGTTCGACCACAACTTCTGGGGTATCTAGCTAGCACCAATACAACCAGCCTGAAAACAATGATCAGTAGAAACTGCATACATTTTCATTATTCTTAGCAGTGATTTAGGAATCCTTGTGAGTAAGTATTAGCTAGGTTGCCACTTGTTGTTCGCCTATTGAAATTGAATTTCAGTTCATGAAAATAAATAGCTAGCCAGCTACTTAACCCTGTTGCCCAAAGCTAACGTTATAAGCAGCCAGCTAGCTTCATCTGGCTTGTGAGGCTCGACCGGACCGGGTTATGTGTTGTGAAGCTAGCCACAATAAGGATTAGGCACAATAGTGAAATTTGCAGGTTGCCTTCATTAATAAAAATATGTCATTGACAGTGATGCAAATGAATACAAATAGTAGAATTATGCCATACTTTTATTTTGAAGTCTAACCGCAAATCCTTATTGTGGCTAGCTTAACATAGATGGGTTCGACCCACCATTAATCAAATAAGAACTGTCTTATAAATTAGGGTTACTTTAGATGATGACACCTAGCTATATAGTTAGCTAGCTAACTATAGCTACTGACACAGATTACGTCGTTTTGCTATGTTTTTGGGGAAGAATATTGTTTGCATCCATGAGCTAGCTAGCTTTTTTTACGATCAGCACTGTAGGTGCGCGAGACAACTTTACCAGCATCATAGCATACGTATCGATGAATCTCTGTGACATATGAAATACAAGTGATAGTGTAATCAATGTGTAATAACTGGGTGAAAAATTAATGAAAGCGTTAAATTATTATGTGACATGCAGTCATATTTATGTCCTGATTGGTCAACAAACTTATTTGATACGTAAAATGTGTTATTTGACACGTCAAATAGTGTTAAATAGTATATTTTTTTACATGCAAAGACCCAAACGGAGTTCCATAGAAATCCTGGTTAAGAATGAAACGACTGAACGCCCTGATCGACCATTACCGCTGTAGTCTACGCGAGGACGTCCGTCGGGAGCTGGCCTGTAGAGACACCACCTCACCTTCGACCAGCTGGTGGACATGTCCATCAAGCTGGACAACATGCTGGCTACTCGTGGACGTCTAGATCGGGGTCTGGTTGTTCCATCCTCCCGCACCCTCTCTCCCGAACATATGGAATTGGGAGGGATGGTGCGCAGGGAGACCGGAGGGGGTTCCCGCTCGAGCACCATTCAAGGACGCATAGAGCACACTGCTGGTCGGTGCCGGGTTGGTTCCTCTGGGAATAGAGAGGGCAGGCAGGGCATTCTGGCGTCACCCCAGGTGAGTAGGCACCATTCTCATCCAGAGCCCTCTGCTGCACTAATGTTTTTCTCTGTCTCTTTTCCTGATTTTTCACTGCATTCCCAGTATAAGGCGCTAGTAGATTCAGGTGCGGCTGGGAATATCATTAATAAAAGTCTAGCTCATAGTTTAGGGATCCCTATTGTTCCTGTGGATATGCCTTTCCCTATTCATGCCTTAGATAGTCGACCATTAGGGTCAGGGTTTATCAGGGAGGTAACCGCACCTTTGTGTATGATAACGCAGGAGGGTCACAAGGAGAAGATTAGTCTTTTCCTTATTGATTCTCCTGCGTATTCTGTGGTGCTAGGCCTACCCTGGTTAGCTTGCCATAACCCCACTGTTTCTTGACCACAGAGGGCTCTCACAGGGTGGTCGCGAGAATGCTCCGGTAGGTGTTTAGGGGTTCCATTGGTGCTACTACGGTGGAAAGTCCAGACCAGGTCTCCACCGTGCGCATTCCCCCCGAATATGCCGATTTGGCTCTCGCCTTCTGTAAAAAGAAGGCGACTCAATTACCACCCCAACGACGGGGGGATTGTGCGATAGATCTCCTGGTAGACGCTGCATATCCCAAGAGTCACGTGTATGCCCTCTCGCAAGCGGAGACGGAGGCTATGGAGACATATGTCTCTGAATCCCTGCATCAGGGGTTCATTCAGCAATCCATTTCACCCGTCTCTTCGAGTTTCTTTTTTGTGAAAAAAAAGGATGGCGGTTTACGCCCGTGCGTTGATTATCAAGGTCTTAATAAAATCACAGTGAAATATAGTTACCCACTACCTCTGATCAATACGGTTATTGAGTTAATGCACGGGGCACGTTTTTTCACAAAATTGGATCTCAGGAGTGCGTACAATCTGGTGCGTATTAAGAAGGGTGATGAGTGGAAGACGGCATTTAGCACCACCTCAGGTCATTATGAGTACCTGGTCATGCCATATGGGTTGATGAATGCTCAATCAGTTTTCCAATCAATTGTAGATGAGATCTTCAGGGACCTGCACGGGCAGAGTGTAGTGGTGTATATCGATGATATTCTGATATACTCTGCTACACGCGCCGAGCATGTGTCCCTGGTGCGCAGGGTGCTTGGTCGCCTGTTGGAGCATGATCTATATGTCAAGTCTGAGAAATGATTGTTTTTCCAACAATCCATCTCCTTCCTAGGGCATCGGATTTCCACTTCAGGAGTAGAGATGGAGAGCGACTGCATTACAGCTGTGCGTAATTGGCCGACTCCAACCACGGTAAAGGAGTTGCAGCGTTTTTGGGGGTTTTCCAATTACTACCGGAGGTTTATCCGGGGTTTTGGTCAGGTGGCAGCTCCCATTACCTCACTGCTAAAGGGGGGCCCGGTGCGCTTGCAGTGGTCGGCTGAGGCGAACAGGGCTTTAGAACACTTGAAGACTCTGTTTACCTCTGTGCCTGTGCTGGCTCATCCGGATCCCTCTTTTCCATTCATAGTGGAGGTGGACGCATCCGAAGCTGGGATAGGAGCAGTGCTCTCTCAGTGTTCGGGTACGCCACTGAAGCTTCGCCCCTGTGCTTCCTTTTCTAAGAAGCTCAGCCCGGCGGAGCGAAACTATGATGTGGGGAACCGAGAGCTGTTAGCTGTCGTAGAAGCTTTGAAGGTGTGGAGGCATTGGCTTGAGGGGGCTAAACACCCTTTTCTCATTTGGACTGACCACCGAAATCTGGAGTATATCCGGCAGGCGAAGTGATTGAATCCTCGCCAGGCAAGGTGGGCCATGTTTTTCACTCGTTTTGTGTTTACTCTTTCTTACAGACCAGGCTCCCAGAACGTTAAGGCAGACGCATTGTCTCGGCTGTATGACACAGAGGAGCGGTCCATGGATCCCACTCCCATACTCCCAGCTTCGTGTCTGATGGTGCCTGTAGTGTGGGAGCTGGACGCGGACATTGAGCGGGCGTCACGTGCAGAGCCTTCTCCCCCTGAGTGTCCAGCTGGTCGTCTGTACGTTCCGTCTGCTGTCCGCGACTGATTGATATATTGGGCTCACACGTCACCCTCCTCTGGTCATCCTGGGATAGGTTGGACGATGCGCTGTCTTGACGGGAGATACTGGTGTCCCACTTTAGCTAAGGACGTGAGGATTTATGTTTCTTCCTGCTCGGTGTGCGCCCAGTGCAAGGCTCCTAGACACCTGCCCAGAGGTAAGCTACAACCTCTTCACGTTCCTCAACGGCCGTGGTCGCACCTGTCGGTGGATTTTTTGATTGATCTTCCACCTTCACAGGGTTACCCCACGATCCTGGTCATTGTGGATCGGTTTTCAAAGTCCTGTCGTCTCCTCCCTTTGCCCGGTCTCCCTACGGCCTTACAAACTGCAGAGGCCCTGTTTACACACGTATTCCGGCACTATGGGGTGCCTGAGGATATAGTGTCTGATCGGGGTCCCCAGTTCACATCAAGGGTCTGGAAGGCGTTCATGAAGTGTCTGGGGATCTCGGTTAGTCTTACCTCAGGTTTTCACCCCGAGAGTAATGGGCAGGTGGAGAGAGTTAACCAGGATGTGGGTAGGTTTCTGCGGTCTTATTGCCAGGATTGGCCGGGGGAGTGGGCGAAGTTCGTGCCCTGGGCAGAGATGGCTCAGAACTCGCTACGTCACTCCTCCACTAACCTTACTCCCTTTCAATGTGTGTTAGGGTATCAGCCGGTTCTGGCTCCTTGGCATCAGAGCCAGACCGAGGCCCCTGTGGTGGACAATTGGTTTCGGCACGCTGAGAAGACCTGGGAGGCAGCCCACGTCCACCTTCAGCGTGCCATAAGGCGCCAGAAAATTGGCGCAGACCGTCGCCGCATTGAGGCCCCAGTGTTCGCGCCAGCGGACAGGGTCTGGCTCTCGACCGAAACCTGCCCCTTCGCCTGCTCTGCCGGAAGCTGGGTCCGCGGTTTGTGGGGCCGTTTAAAGTCCTGAGGAGAGTGAACAAGGTATGTTATAGGTTACAACTACCCACTCATTACCGTATTAACCCCTCGTTCCATGTGTCTCTCCTCAGGCCGATGGTGGCTGGCCCGCTCCAGGAGGCTGAAGTGCGTAATGTTCCTCCGCCTCCTCTAGACATCGAGGGGGTTCCGGCGTACTCTGTTCGATCCATTTTGGATTCGAGACGTCGGGCGAGGGGCCTTCAGTACCTCGTGGACTGGGAGGGGTACGGGCCGGAGGAGAGATGCTGGGTTCCGGTGGAGGACGTGTTAGATCCTTCCATGTTATCTGAATTCCACCGTCTCCATCCGGATCGCCTTGCACCTCACCCTCCGGGTCGTCCCCGAGGCCGGTGTCGACGCGCAGCTGGAGCCGCGCGTCAGGGGGGAGGGGTACTGTCACGACTTCTGCCGAAGTCGTTGCCTCTCCTTGTTCGGGCGGTGCTCGGCGTTCGACGTCACCGGTCTTCTAGCCATCATTGATACTTTTTTCATTTTCAATCTGTTTTGTCTTGTCTTCCCACACACCTGTTTTCTATCCCATGCATTACCTGTTGTGTATTTACCCTCTGTTTCCCCTCATGTCTTTGTCAGAGATTGTTTTATTGTCAGTGTAGTGTGATTGTTGTTTAGGTGCGCGTCGGGTCCTCGTACCCATGTCTGTTTGTTTATGTACAGTTAGTGTTATGGAGCATACTCGTTGGACTTTATTAAAAGACTCCATTTTACACTCCATTTGACTCTCCTGCACCTGACTTCCCTGCCACCTAATTACACCTATGCATGACAGGTCTTTTGCAGACTCCATCAGGTTTTCTTCCAGAATGGTCCTGTATTTGGCTCCATCCATCTTCCCATCAATTTTAACCATCTTCCCTGTCCCTGCTGAAGAAAAGCAGGCCCAAACCATGATGCTGCCACCACCATGTTTGACAGTGGGGATGGTGTGTTCAGGGTGATGAGCTGTGTTGCTTTTACGCCAAACATAACATTTTGCATTGTTGCCAAAAAGTTCCATTTTGATTTCATCTGACCAGAGCACCTTCTTCCACATGTTTGGTGTGTCTCCCAGGTGGCTTGTGGCAAACTTTAAACGACACTTTTTATGGATATCTTTAAGAAATGGCTTTCTTCTTGCCACTCTTCCATAAAGGCCAGATTTGTGCAATATACGACTGATTGTTGTCCTATGGACAGAGTCTCCCACCTCAGCTGTAGATCTCAGCAGTTCATCCAGAGTGATCATGGGCTTCTTGGCTGCATCTCTGCCTGGTTGTTGTGCGGGATTATTTCATTGTAACCTTCGGCTCTGTTGTAAAGGTACGTGTTAGTGCCTGGTCGTGTATTTTTCCATTGTATTTTTTGATTCCCTGTGTTTTGGGAACGTAACTTTTGTGAGCACCCTGTGGTGCGTTGGTGCTATTAAAAGACGCACAGCATTGAACTCTGTCTCCTGCATTTGACTTCACACCCACGACACCCGGAGCATTACAGAATCCCGCACCAAAAAATCGAATGGAGTCAGCAGGAGCAGCAGCCAACCCTCTCCCATCGATGGAGGAACGGGTTCTACACCACACCACCGTCCTCCATCGGATCGGATCCGCGATGGATCAAGTGATGGAGAGAATGGACAGATGGGAGAGGAAGGGTCTCCTCTCTCCACCTTCGGCACCCACGGTTCCGGACTCCCCATCTCCCGACTCCAGCACCCTCCGTTTGACGCTACCGAGGGCTTATGATGGAGCGGCGGCAGGTTGCCAGGGGTTTTTGCTTCAGCTGGAGCTATACCTGGCCACCATCAGACCCACTCCCTCAGGAGCAGAGAGGGTGAGTGTCCTCATCTCCTGCCTAACGGGTCGTGCTCTGGAGTGGGCGAACGCAGTCTGGAATGGCCCAGACTCAGCACGGGAGCACTACACAGAGTTTTCCTGCCGCTTCCGTGCCGTGTTTGATCACCCTCTAGACGGCCGAGCGGTGGGAGAACGACTATTTCATCTCAGGCAGGAGAAGAGGAGCGCCCAGGATTACACGCTGGAGTTCCGGACCTTGGCAGCCGGATCTGGGTGGAACGACAGGGCCCTTATGGACCACTACAGGTGTAGTCTCCGAGAGGACGTCCGCTGGGAGCTAGCGTGTCGGGACACCACTCTGTCACTGGATCAACTGATTGACATGTCCATTCGACTGGATAATCTGCTTGCTGCCCGTGGGCGTTCAGAGAGGGTTCTGTGCGTTCCACCACCCAGCCCCTCCGCTCCCATTCCAATGGAGTTGGGAGGGGCTGCGCCGAGGGGTACCGGAGGCGGAGGCCTTCCCTGCACCAACTGTGTCGGAGAGGACACACGTCTGATCGGTGCTGGGGGGGTCCGTCTGGGAGTAGAGATGGCAGGCGGGACGCTTATCGGTCACCCCAGGTGAGTCAGCATCAAACTCACCCAGAACCCCTTGTTGGTCACATGTTTGTCTTAACTTTTTTCCTTCACTTTTTCCCCTCTTCCCAGCATAGGGCGCTAGTCGATTCAGGCGCAGCTGGGAACTTTATGGATCGCTGACTCGCCCTTAAGTTAGGGGTTCCGCTGGTGCCGATAGATTCTCCTTTCCCCGTGCACTCCCTAGATAGCCGGCCATTAGGGTCAGGGATGGTCAGGGAGACCACGGTCCCACTGGACATGGTGACGCAGGGGAATCATAGGGAGCGTTTCAGTTTCTTTATTATTGATTCGCCTGCTTTCCAGTGGTGCTGGGGACTCCCTGGCTGGCCCGGCACAATCCTAAAATTTCGTGGAGTGTTCTGGAAGGTGTTTAGGAGTTTCCATTGGTGCCACGTTGGTGGAGAGTCCAGACCAGGGTTCCACGGTGTGCATTCCCCCCCGAGTATGTCGATTTGGCAATCGCTTTCAGTAAATTACCACCTTATCGACCGGGAAGGGATTGTAAGATAGACCTCCAGGTAGACGCTGCGCTTCCCAAGAGTCACGTGTACCCGCTGTCCCAGGAGGAGACGTTGGCAATGGAGGCATATGTCACGGAGTCGCTGGGACAGGGGTACATTCGGCCCTCCAATTCACCCGTCTCCTCGAGTTTCTTTTTTGTGACGAAAAAGGAGGGAGGTTTGCGTCCGTGTATCGATTATAGAGGTCTAAACGCCATCACAGTGGGGTATAGTCACCCTCTACCTCTCATTGCTACGGCGGTGGAATCGTTCCACGGAGCGCAGTTCTTCACAAAACTGGATCTCAGGAGCGCGTATAGTCTGGTGCGTATTCGGAAGGGAGACGAGTGGAAAAACGCATTTAGTACTACATCTGGCCACTATGAGTACCTCGTCATGCCATATGGGTTAAAAAATGCTCCAGCCGTTTTTCAATCTTTTGTAAACGAGATTCTCAGGGACATGTGCGGGCAGGGAGTGGTTGTTTATATCGATGACATTCTGATCTACTCGGCCACTCACTCCGCGCATGTGTCTTTGGTGCGCAAGGTGCTTGGTAGACTGCTGGAGCATGACCTATACGTCAAGGCTGAGAAATGCGTGTACTCTAAACGAGCCGTCTCTTTTCTGGGATATCGCATTTCCACCTCGGGGGTTAGTGATGGAGGGTGACCGCATTAGGGCCGTGCGTAATTGGCCGACTCCGACCACGGTAAAGGAGGTGCAGCGGTTTTTGGGTTTTGCCAACTACTACCGGAGGTTTATCCGGGGTTTTGGCCAGATAGCGGCTCCCATTACCTCACTGCTGAAGGGGGGAGGCCGGTGCGGTTGCAGTGGTCAGCAGAGGCGGAAGGAGCATTCAACAAGTTGAAGGCGCTGTTCACTGATGCGCCCGTGTTGGCGCATCCGGACCCCTCTCTAGAATTCATAGTGGAGGTGGACGCGTCCGAGGCTGGGGTGGGTGCCGTGCTATCACAGCGCTCGGGTACGCCACCAAAACTCCGCCCCTGCGCTTTCTTCTCAAGGAAGCTCAGCCCAGCGGAGCGTAACTATGATGTGGGGGACCGGGAGTTGCTAGCGGTGGTTAGAGCTCTGAAGGTGTGGAGACACTGGCTTGAGGGGGCTAAGCACCCTTTTCTCATCTGGACTGACCACCAGAATCTGGAGTATATTCGGGCAGCTAGGAGACTTAACCCACGTCAGGCAAGGTGGGCCATGTTCTTCACCCGTTTCCGGTTTACTTTGTCTTATAGACCGGGCTCCCAGAACGTGAAGGCTGACGCACTGTCCCGCCTTTATGACACGGAGAATGGGTCCACCGAACCTACTCCCATCCTTCCCGCCTCAAAGCTGGTAGCCCCAGTGGTATGGGAGGTGGACTCGACATCGAGCGGGCGTTACGGTCTGAACCCTCGCCTCCCCAGTGTCCAGCGGGGCGAAGGTACGTGCCGCTTGGTGTTCGGGACAAACTGATTCGGTGGGCTCATGTCCTACTCTCCTCGGGTCACCCTGGGGTGACGAGGACAGTGGGGAGCCTTTAGGGGAGGTATTGGTGGCCTACGTTGGCTAAGGACGTTAAGGGTTATGTCTCCTCCTGTTCAGTGTGCGCTCAGAGTAAGGCTCCTAGGCACCTTCCTAGAGGGAAGCTACAACCCCTCCCCATTCCATAGCGGCCATGGTCGCATCTGTCCATAGATTTCCTGACCGATCTTCCGCCGTCTCAGGGGAACACCACGGTTCTAGTGATTGTGGATCGGTTCTCTAAGTCCTGCCGTCTCCTCCCGTTGCCCGGTATCTAACATGTCCCCTTTTCATTGTGTGTTGGGGTACCAACCGGTCCTGGCACCATGGCATCCGAGCCAGACCGAGGCTCCTGCGGTGGAGGAATGGGTACAGCGCTCCAAGGAGACCTGGAGTGCCGTCCAGGATTCTCTACGACAAGCGAGTGGACGGCAGAAGAGGAGTGCTGACCGCCACCGCAGTGAGGCCCCCGTGTTTGTACCGGGGGACAGGGTCTGGCTCTCGACCCGAAACCTACCTCTCCGCTTGCCCTGCCGGAAGCTGGGTCCGCAGTGTGTAGGGCCCTTTAAAGTCCTGAGGAGGATAAACGAGGTGTGTTATCGATTACAACTCCCTTCCTATTATCGTATTAACCCCTCGTTTCATGTGTCTCTCCTCAGGCCGGTGGTAGCTGGTCCCCTGCAGGACAGTGAGGTGCTGGAGGTCCCCCCCCCCCTCTGGACATCGAGGGGTCCCCGGCGTACACGATCCGGGCCATTCTGGACTCGAGACTTCACACCCACGACACCCGGAGCATTACAGGGGCTGAATAATTTTGCACGCCCAATTTTTCAGTTTTTGATTTGTTAAAAAAAGTTTGAAATATCCAAAAAATGTTGTTCCACTTCATGATTGTGTCCCACTTGTTGTTGATTCTTCACACAAAAATACAGTTTTATATCTTTATGTTTGAAGCCTGAAATGTGGCAAAAGGTCACAAAGTTCAAGGGGGCCGAATACTTTCGCAAGGCACTGTACGTAAATTCCAACAAAATAAATTCTTATTTACAAGGACGGCCTACCCCGGCTAAACCCGGACGACTCTGGGCCAATTGTGCACCACCCTATGGGACTCCCAATCATGGCCTGATGTGATACAGCCAGGATTTGAACCAGGGACTATAGTGATGCCTCTTGCACTGAGATGCAGTGCCTTAGACCGCTGCGTCTACGTGTGTGTTAACTAATTAAATGTACTTAAAAGGCCACATTTTTTATATTGGTAATTGGAATCTTTTTTTTTGACAAGGAAAATATTGGATATCAGTATCGGCCAAAAATGTCATATCGGTGAATTACTAATGTTAGATGCTGTACACATGGGGAAATATATAAACCAGAAGACAGTCTAGGACCAGGCTCATGTTCTTACAGCTTACAAAATGATAGTGTATGTCTGCATATGACCAACTATGAATGTATGTATGAGTAGGGGGACTGTAGTACTGTCGTGGCCAAAAGTTTTGAGAATGACACAAATATTAATTTTCACAAAGTCTGCTGCCTCAGTTTGAATGATGGCAATTTGCATATACTCCAGAATGTTATGAAGAGTGATCAGATGAATTGCAATTAATTGCAAAGTTCCTCTTTGCCCTGGAAATGAACTGAATCCCCCAAAAACAATTCCACTGCATTTCAGCCCTGCCACAAAAGGACCAGCTGACATCATGTCAGTGATTCTCTCGTTAATAAAGGTGTGAGTGTTGAGGAGGACAAGGCTGGAGATCACTCTGTCATGTTGATTGAGTTCGAATAACAGACTGGAAGCTTCAAAAGGAGGGTGGTGCTTAGAATCATTGTTCTTCCTCTGTCATCCATGGCTACCTGCAAGGAAACACATGCCGTCATCATTGCTTTTCACAAAAAGGGCTTCACAGGCAAGGATATTGCTGCCAGTAAGATTGCACCTAAATCAACAATTTATCGGATCATCAAGAACTTCAAGGAGAGCGGTTCAATTGTTGTGAAGAAGGCTTCAGGGAGTCCAAGAATGCCTGTCTCCTAAAGTTGATTCAGCTACAGGATCGGGGCACCACCAGTATAGAGCTGGCTCAGGATCTGTGCATCTGCACACACAGTAAGGCAAACACTTTTGGAGGATGGCCTGGTGTCAAGAAGGGCAGCAAAGAAGCCACTTCTCTCCAGGAAACATGGTGAGCGCTCCCATCAGTCCTGTGTCATGCCAACAGTAAAGCATCCTGAGACCATTCATGTGTGGGGTTGCTTCTCAGTCAAGGGAGTGGGCTCACTCACAATTTTGCCTAAGAACAAAGCCATGAATAAAGAATGGTACCAACACATCCTCCGAGAGCAACTTCTCCCAACAATCCAGGAACAGTTTGGTGATGAACAATGCCTTTCCAGCATGATGGAGCACCTTGCCATAAGGCAAAGTGATAACTAAGTGGCTTGGGAACAAAAATATTGATATTTTAGGTCCATGGCCAGGGAACTTCCCAGACCTTAATCCACTTTGAGAAGTTGTGGTCAATCCTCAAGAGGCGGGTGGACAAACAAAACCCCACACATTCTGACAAACTCCAAGCATTGATTATGCAAGAATGGGCTGCCATCAGTCAGGATGTGGCCCAGAAGTTAATTGACAGTATCTTGAAAAAGAAGGGTCAACACTGCAAATATTGACTCTTTGCATCAACTTCATGTAATTGTCAATAAAAGCCTTTGACACTTACGAAATACTTGTAATTATACTTCAGTATTCCATAGTAACATCTGGCAAAAATATCTAAACACACTGAAGCAGCAGACTTTGCGGAAATTAATATTTGTGTCATTCTCAAAACTTTTGGTCACGACTCTACATTCTCACATTTTCAAAGGTTTAGCCAGGCTAAAAACAACTAATATCTTTCCAGGAACAGTACTCTCAGTGGGTTCCATCTTTGAAGGTGACCATAATAACCTCCACTGCCCATAAACATAAAAAATCCTGCACAGAAAAACCTGGATCCAGAAATACTTCTCTGCTTGAGGCCATCCCGTTTAGTTACACAGGCCTAACCCAGATTGTCTTTCAAAACAAGAGAACAAAGCTCAACATGGAATCTCAATAATGTTATTCTTTGTCAATACAACGGCCTCAAATCAACTCTAAAATCGCCCAAAACAAAGACTAGCGTGTCTGTTCCCATGACAACCTTTTCAAACTCTGGACTCTGTGTGGAGTTTGAGGAGGTTGGGGGGATAGTATGAGTGCACTACTTGAATGACCTTTGGCCTGGAGGTTTATGAGGGCACTTCATCTGGGTTAATAACATCCTAATCCTACTGGTGCCCTAGTAACTGTGATTGAAGGGTTTCTAAACAATGACCACCCCCTTCTCCCCCGCGCCCACCACACCACTCGTCACTTACCCCAAAGACCAAGCGTGGTCTGGGTGAAGGCACGAAGCACAACAAGTAAACAGGGACATGCATCATTCTTTTAGTGATCAAATCTTATGTTATCATGGTAGCCTCCACCTATCCAGGATGTGTGCTTACCTTGTTGTAGTAGTGTAGCTGTACTCTATGCCACTGACCATCACTGACCCCACTCAGGACAAAGGGTAATACGGTGGTTTTGGCTTCTCCTAGAGCGATGGAAACAGGACAAAGGAAACAGGAAAGAGTTTAATCGACACAGAATCCATTCCAACTGAGTTTGGCCCTTTTCATAGATACTTCCTCTCACTACTCTTTCTTTCTTTGAAGTCACAACCCTGAGCGTGTGACACCCAATGGCAGCCCTGCTACTTGGTTTGGTATAAAGCTGAGGGGTGGGGCTGGGGAAGGTTTGGTATAAAGCTGAGGGGTGGGGCTGGGAAAGGTTTGGTATAAAGCTGAGGGGTGGGGCTGGGGAAGGTTTGGTATAAAGCTGAGGGATGGGGAAGGGGAAGGTTTGGTAGAAAGCTGAGGGGTGGGGCTGGGGAAGGTTTGGTATAAAGCTGAGGGATGGGGCTGGGGAAGGTTTGGTATAAAGCTGAGGGGTGGGGCTGGGGAAGGTTTGGTATAAAGCTGAGGGGTGGGGCTGGGGAAGGTTTGGTATAAAGCTGAGGGGTGGGGCTGGGGAAGGTTTGGTATAAAGCTGAGGGGTGGGGCTGGGGAAGGTTTGGTATAAAGCTGAGGGGTGGGGCTGGGAAAGGTTTGGTATAAAGCTGAGGGGTGGGGCTGGGGAAGGTTTGGTATAAAGCTGAGGGGTGGGGCTGGGGAAGGTTTGGTAGAAAGCTGAGGGGTGGGGCTGGGGAAGGTTTGGTAGAAAGCTGAGGGGTGGGGCTGGGGAAGGTTTGGTAGAAAGCTGAGGGATGGGGAAGGGGAAGGTTTGGTAGAGAGCTGAGGGATGGGGAAGGGGAAGGTTTGGTAGAGAGCTGAGGGATGGGGAAGGATTGGTAGAAAGCTGAGGGGTGGGGCTGGGGAAGATTTGGTAGAAAGCTGAGGGGTGGGGCTGGGGAAGGTTTGGTAGAAAGTTGAGGGGTGGGGCTGGGGAAGGTTTGGTAGAAAGCTGAGGGGTGGGGCTGGGGAAGGTTTGGTAGAGAGCTGAGGGATGGGGCTGGGGAAGGTTTGGTAGAGAGCTGAGGGATGGGGAAGGGGAAGGTTTGGTAGAGAGCTGAGGGATGGGGAAGGGGAAGGTTTGGTAGAGAGCTGAGGGATGGGGAAGGTTTGGTAGAGAGCTGAGGGATGGGGAAGGGGAAGGTTTGGTAGAAAGCTGAGGGGTGGGGATGGGGAAGGTTTGGTAGAGAGCTGAGGGATGGGTAAGGGGAAGGTTTGGTAGAGAGCTGAGGGATGGGGAAGGGGAATGTTTGGTAGAAAGCTGAGGGGTGGGGCTGGGGAAGGTTTGGTAGAGAGCTGAGGGATGGGGAAGGGGAAGGTTTGGTAGAAAGCTGAGGGGTGGGGCTGGGGAAGGTTTGGTAGAAAGCTGAGGGGTGGGTCTGGGGAAGGTTTGGTAGAGAGCTGAGGGATGGGGAAGGTTTGGTAGAGAGCTGAGGGATGGGGAAGGGGAAGGTTTGGTAGAGAGCTGAGGGATGGGGAAGGGGAAGGTTTGGTAGAGAGCTGAGGGATGGGGAAGGGGAAGGTTTGGTAGAGAGCTGAGGGATGGGGAAGGGGAAGGTTTGGTAGAGAGCTGAGGGATGGGGAAGGGGAAGGTTTGGTAGAGAGCTGAGGGATGGGGAAATGGAAGGTTTGGTAGAGAGCTGAGGGATGGGGAAGGGGAAGGATTGGTAGAAAGCTGAGGGGTGGGGCTGGGGAAGATTTGGTAGAAAGCTGAGGGGTGGGGCTGGGGAAGGTTTGGTAGAAAGCTGAGGGGTGGGGCTGGGGAAGGTTTGGTAGAAAGCTGAGGGGTGGGGCTGGGGAAGGTTTGTAGAGAGCTGAGGGATGGGGCTGGGGAAGGTTTGGTAGAGAGCTGAGGGATGGGGAAGGGGAAGGTTTGGTAGAGAGCTGAGGGATGGGGAAGGGGAAGGTTTGGTAGAGAGCTGAGGGATGGGGAAGGTTTGGTAGAGAGCTGAGGGATGGGGAAGGGGAAGGTTTGGTAGAAAGCTGAGGGGTGGGGATGGGGAAGGTTTGGTAGAGAGCTGAGGGATGGGTAAGGGGAAGGTTTGGTAGAGAGCTGAGGGATGGGGAAGGGGAATGTTTGGTAGAAAGCTGAGGGGTGGGGCTGGGGAAGGTTTGGTAGAGAGCTGAGTGATGGTGAAGGGGAAGGTTTGGTAGAAAGCTGAGGGGTGGGGCTGGGGAAGGTTTGGTAGAAAGCTGAGGGGTGGGTCTGGGGAAGGTTTGGTAGAGAGCTGAGGGATGGGGAAGGTTTGGTAGAGAGCTGAGGGATGGGGAAGGGGAAGGTTTGGTAGAGAGCTGAGGGATGGGGAAGGGGAAGGTTTGGTAGAGAGCTGAGGGATGGGGAAGGGGAAGGTTTGGTAGAGAGCTGAGGGATGGGGAAGGGGAAGGTTTGGTAGAGAGCTGAGGGATGGGGAAGGGGAAGGTTCAGAAAAACACAAACCTTTGGACCTCTTGAGTTATTTTAATATTGGTGCTACTGATCCAGATCAGTGAACACTACTTTAGTTAGATAGACTGTCGGTTAATGATTGTTTACTAGGCTAATACCTCCATGGCAGTAATTCCCTGCCAAACTCAACACAACACAGTCCACTGGGTGAACTGCATGATCACTGTTTACCCTCAATTTTCTTGGCTCCATAAACTCTGACCCCTGCCCAGTTGGTCAGAACCTCCCTGTTAATGAGATTTAGTATTTCACAGAGAGGGGGATAGGAGAGAGAAGTGAAGTGAAGCAAAGGGAACAGAGTAAATGGAAGAGTCTGGCGGCCATCTATTTTCTGCATTCTTTACGTCCTTACCTGCTGAGAAGGTGAGCTGGATTTGATCCTCGATGATCTCCAAGGCCATGAAGTCGTGCTTCTCATTAAACCTTCCGTTGTAAAGCAGCAGGGCATTCCTCTCTCTGGTGGCAAACCTGCAGGCCATACAGGAGGTCAGACAGGAGGTCATACAGGAGGTCATACAGGAGCAAAGGTCACAGTGATTGTACAGTACAGTACAGGCTTGGGGTAAAAAAACATTTCAATTCCAGAAGTACAATGAAATTCTAACTCCAATTCCAATTTTTTTCCAATACTTTCAATTAGGAAAATTTGGAATTGGAAATTAATTTACTTTCTGAATTGACTGAAAATTAAATGGATTTGACCCTAACCCTGGTACAGTATATTATCATTGATTATATACTATATTATTACTTATTAAACAGTACAATATATTATATTATCATTGATTATACAGTACAGTACACTGAGTGTACAAAATATTAAGAACACCTTCCTAATATTGAGTTGTCCTCAGAACAGCCTCAATTCGTCAGGGCATGGACTCAACAAGGTGTCGAAAGAATTCCACAGGGATGCTTGCCCAAATTGACTCCAATGCTTCCCACAGTTGTGTCAAGTTGGCTGGATGTCCTTTGGGTGATGGACCATTCTTGATACACACGGGAATCTGTTGTGTGAAAAACAGTGCCTGGCACCTACTACCATACCCGGTTCAAAGGCACTTAAATATTTTGTCTTGCCCATTCACCCTCTGAATGGCACACATACACAATCCATGTCTCAATTGTCTCAATGCTTAAACCTGTCTTGAGGTAATGAAAGAACGGGGGAGAGTGGGACACATTGAGAGACAGATTAACCTGGGAAATAACAGACAATGAGAGTGAAAAGGGAAAATTGAAAAAATAATCATATTGAACTAGAGACAATGAGAGGAGCAAAAGGAATTTGGAAAATTATGGAGGGAAGGAGGATTGGTGTGGACAGACATAGAACCAGAGCTAGTACTGGGAGCCATTCCGCTGTGTGTCATGAACCCTTTGGCACGTAGCGGGTACGGACACAAAGGTCAAAAGCCATATGGCACACGGCAGCGTCACAGGAAACCATGATCAACAAAGCCAAACATCTAGAGTCCCCTGGCTCCACGCATCACTTCCTGTTTTTACCTTTGCCAGGGAACCTGAGCTGGACGCGAGGAAGAGATGTTTCACTACAGCCTTTATATATAAAATGTCACTCCAGGCAAGCTCTTAAACTTTTTAAGTATTTCAAATAAAAAATGAATACTATTTGAACCAATATCTGCACCTAACCACTGGATGAAATGGCTTGTGCTTCTTTCGTGAAAACAGAACAGAAATGTCAAGGCTGATGTACCAGCCCTGTGTTTCAGCCCTGTGTTTCAGCACAAGAATGAGGCACTCCCTCACTCTACTTCTTCGTCAAATAGCCCTTACACAGCCTGGAGGTGTGTTGGGTCATTGTCTTGTTGAAAAACAAAGGATAGTCCCACTAAGCGCAAACCAGATGGGATGATGTATCGCTGCAGAATGCTGTGGTAGCCATCCTTGTTAAGTGTGCCTTTAATTCTAAATAAATCACTGACAGTGTCAGCAAAGCACCCCCACACCATCACACCTCCTCCTCCATGCTTCACAGTGGGAACCACATATGCGGAGATCATCCGTACACCTACTAGGCATCTTACAGCGGTTGGATGAGACCAAAGGACAGATTTCCACCCGTCTAATGTCCATTGCTCGTGGTTCCTGGCACAAGCAAGTGTCTACTTGTTATTGGTGTACTTTAGTAGTGGTTTCTTTGCAGCAATTCGACCATGATGTCCTGATTCACGCAGTCTCCTCTGAACAGTTGATGTTGAGATTTGTCAGTTACTTGAACTCTGTGATGCTGCAATTTTTGAGGCTGGTAACGCTAATCTGCAGCAGAGGTAACTGTGGGTCCTCATGAGAGCCAGTTTCATCATAACCTTTGATAGTTTTAACGACTGCACTTGAAGAAACTTTCAAAGTTCTTGAAATGTTCCATTTTGACTGACCTTCATGTCTTTAAGTAATGGTGGACTATGGTTTATCTTTGCTTATTTGAGCTGTTCTTGCCATAATATGGACTTGGTCTTTTACCTAAATAGGGCTATCTTCTGTATATCACCCCTACCTTGTGACAACACAACTGATTGGCTCAAACGCATTAAAAACTAAATAAATTCCACAAATTAACTTTTAACAAGGCACACCTGTTAATTGAAATGCATTCCAGGTGAAGCTCATGAAGCTGGTTGAGAGAATGCCAGCCCAGCTGTCATCAAGGCAAGGGTAGTTATTTTGAATAATCTCAAATCTGAAATACATTTTGATTTGTTTAACACTTTTTTGTTTACTACATGATTCCATATGTGTTATTTCATAGTTTTGACGTCTTCACTATTATTCTACAATGTAGAAAATAGTAAAAAATATATAAAAACCCTTGAATGAGTAGATGTATCCAAACTTTTGACTGGTACTGTATATTCAGACATGGCGTTAGATGTGTACCATTTGGCTCAGTACTATGTCAAAAAAAACTCCAGGTGTTTTTGAATGCAAAGAGAACCCTCCCCCCAAAAAAGCCACTAATACACACGTACACATTATTATAGGGACATGTTATAAGACACATAGGTGTACTTACATGAAGGACACAGTGAAGTGAAACCTCTGCCGTAGCCCTCTGAAGGTGATGAAGGACTGGCCAGGGAAGCTGCGGGTGCTCATCTCACAATAGGGTTTCTGGTACTCCCCTGGGAGGCACTGGCACACAAACCCCCCCACCAGGAGATCCACACACCTGGCCCCGTTCTTACACACCCCCGGGACGCAACGGCCAGAGCGGGAGTTCACCTCACAATGCTCACCTGTAGGAAGGGAAAAGGAAACGGGAGGCCCAGGTGAGCGGAGTTCACCTCACAATGCTCACCTGTAGGAAGGGAAAAGGAAACGGGAGGCCCAGGTGGGCGGGAGTTCACCTCACAATGCTCACCTGTAGGAAGGGAAAAGGAAACGGGAGGCCCAGGTGGGCTCTGGATAAGAGCGTCTGCTAAATGACTTAAATGTAATGTAATGTAATGCGGGCGGGAGTTCACCTCACAATGCTCACCTGTAGGAAGGGAAAAGGAAACGGGAGGCCCAGGTGGGCGGGAGTTCACCTCACAATGCTCACCTGTAGGAAGGGAAAAGGAAACGGGAGGCCCAGGTGGGCGGGAGTTCACCTCACAATGCTCACCTGTAGAAAGGGAAAAGGAAACGGGCGGCCCAGGTGGGCGGGAGTTCACCTCACAATGCTCACCTGTAGGAAGGGAAAAGGAAACGGGCGGCCCAGGTGGGCGGGAGTTCACCTCACAATGCTCACCTGTAGAAAGGGAAAAGGAAACGGGAGGCCCAGGTGGGCGGGTATAAAAAACTGCTGAATATAAAAAACGGAATACACATGTTCTCCTTTAAATCCTCCTTTCAGGCCTTTAAATTGTGATGTGTCCTGGGCGAAGCCCCACAAATATATTTTGGGGAAAAAGCTGAAATTAGTCAGGTTTTCAGCAGACACAAGTTCAACTCCATTACAACACAACCTACAACCTAGTCTGAATGGACTCAGAAAGAGGGGGGTTGGGGTCCAACCCCCCCTTCACAAGCATGTCAAAACACAGCAGATTGTAACCACCATGCTCTGTGACCCAGACTGACCCTCGGCTCTTTGCTGGAACTAAACGGCTTGTGGCATAATGACAACAGAACAATGGAGTGTCTTTGTCCAAGCAGCAGGCCACCTTGGTGGTCTGTAAGACACCTGTCATGACCCGTCAGCAACCCACACTGACACTGTCCTGCCTGGTTAACTAGACCTGAGATGTGTTTCGGAGGTGACACCATTCAAATGGATGCTAATGTCAGTAGTTTTCCTTTCCCTAACAGCTTGGGGTGACCATTAAGGGGTCACGCACTGAGCTGAAAGATAGCTCCCAATAAAAAAAATAGGAAAGGATCATTTACAGTATGGTAACAATGTATTACACAACAAGGCTTTTATATGGAAGCGATAGAGAACAGAGACAGGAAGACTACAGAGAAATGTGTGTGGAATTACATATTATGAAAGAGAGCACCAAGGAGTCAAGAGATGATTTTCCCACAGGTCAAAAAGAACATTGTCAACCCACAAGGTCTTTGCATTCCAATGTGCCACTACCAGATCTATTTCCAGCTGCTAGTGTGGGGTGTTGTGTGCTGCAAATTACCCTGACAAGATCTGGATAAAAAGAACACTGATGACTTACGGGTCACGGAATTCCAGCAGGTAATGACTCGACTGCAAGACAGATAATCTCCGTTTTGGAGGGAATTACAAGGGATCTTTTTCTCGAAAGTGTGAGAAACCTGAGGCCAACACTGTCAGGTCAACCATCATCAGCCACGTTATGACTTGAGACGACCTGGGGCTGGCCAAGAGTCTTCAAAGCGTAGATGGCTAGGGTTTGATTAACAGGTAATAGCTTCTCTGCAGAATCATGGTTTTGACTGTGGGCCATGTGTTTAATATAGGGGGAATATTAAACTCTACAGACAGAGGCTCTGTCAAAGCAGATGTGAGATCTCGGTGGGGGTAGGCATGTTTCTATCTAAGTACTAATGACACAGAGACTAACCCTAACCCTAAATCAATGAGAGAAAGACTAACCCTAATCCTAATACCAGAGAGACTAACCCTAACCATAATGACATAAGTAGTTGTTGTTAGTGCGTATCCTTAGATATACTGCAAAAATTGTCTTTTGAGACTGTTCTTTTTAAATGATTCATTGTAATTCACTACAAAGCTGTATCATTCAACCTTAATGACAAAGATAATGACCCTAACCCTAATGACAGGGAGACTAACCTTAACCATAATGACAGAGAGACTAACCCTAACCCTCATGACAGAGAGACTAACCCTAACACTAATGACAGAGAGACTAACCCTAACCCTAAAGACAGAGAGACTAACCCTAACCCTAACAACAGAGAGACTAACCCTAACACTAATGACAGAGAGACTAACCCTAACCCTAACGACAGAGAGACTAACCCTAACCCTAACAACAGAGAGACTAAGAGAGACTAACCCTAACCCTAACGACAGAGAGACTAACCCTAACCCTAACAACAGAGACTAACCCTAACACTAATGACAGAGAGACTAACCCTAACCCTAACAACAGAGAGACTAACCCTAACACTAATGACAGAGAGACTAACCCTAACCCTAACGACAGAGAGACTAACCCTAACACTAATGACAGAGAGACTAACCCTAACCCTAACAACAGTGAGACTAACCCTAACCCTAACAACAGAGAGACTAACCCTAACCCTAACAACAGAGAGGCTAACCCTAACCCTAACAACAGAGAGACTAACCCTAACCCTAACGACAGAGAGACTAACCCTAACCCTAACGACAGAGAGACTAACCCTAACCCTAATGACAGAGAGACTAAACCTAACCCTAACGACAGAGAGACTAACCCTAACACTAATGACAGAGAGACTAACCCTAACCCTAACGACAGAGAGACTAACCCTAACACTAATGACAGAGAGACTAACCCTAACACTAATGACAGAGAGACTAACCCTAACACTAATGACAGAGAGACTAACCCTAATCCTAACTACAGAGAGACTAACCCTAACCCTAACGACAGAGAGACTAACCCTAACCCTAACAACAGAGAGACTAACCCTAACACTAATGACAGAGAGACTAACCCTAACCCTAACGACAGAGAGACTAACCCTAACACTAATGACAGAGAGACTAACCCTAACCCTAACAACAGAGAGACTAACCCTAACCCTCATGACAGAGAGACTAACCCTAACACTAATGACAGAGAGACTAACCCTAACCCTAAAGACAGAGATACTAACCCTAACCCTAACAACAGAGAGACTAACCCTAACACTAATGACAGAGAGACTAACCCTAACCCTAACGACAGAGAGACTAACCCTAACCCTAACAACAGAGAGACTAACCCTAACCCTAACGACAGAGAGACTAACCCTAACCCTAACGACAGAGAGACTAACCCTAACCCTAACAACAGAGAGACTAAGATAGACTAACCCTAACCCTAACGACAGAGAGACTAACCCTAACCCTAACAACAGAGAGACTAACCCTAACCCTAACGACAGAGAGACTAACCCTAACCCTAACAACAGAGAGACTAAGAGAGACTAACCCTAACCCTAACGACAGAGAGACTAACCCTAACCCTAACAACAGAGAGACTAAGAGAGACTAACCCTAACCCTAACAACAGAGACTAACCCTAACACTAATGACAGAGAGACTAACCCTAACCCTAACGACAGAGAGACTAACCCTAACACTAATGACAGAGAGACTAACCCTAACCCTAACGACAGAGAGACTAACCCTAACACTAATGACAGAGAGACTAACCCTAACCCTAACAACAGAGAGACTAACCCTAACCCTAACAACAGAGAGACTAACCCTAACCCTAACAACAGAGAGACTAACCCTAACACTAATGACAGAGAGACTAACCCTAACCCTAACGACAGAGAGACTAACCCTAACGCTAACGACAGAGAGACTAACCCTAACACTAATGACAGAGAGACTAACCCTAACCCTAACGACAGAGAGACTAACCCTAACACTAATGACAGAGAGACTAACTCTAACACTAATGACAGAGAGACTAACACTAACCCTAACGACAGAGAGACTAACCCTAACACTAATGACAGAGAGACTAACCCTAACCCTAACAACAGAGAGACAGGAAAGAAAGTCAAAAGCAAAGTCAGAGTGAAAGGTGAAAGAAAGACTGACGTGAAGAAGAACGGATCAAGAATGGGGTGAAAGAAAGACTGACGTGAAAAAGAACGGATCAAGAATGGGGTGAAAGAAAGACTGACTTGAAGAAGAACGGATCAAGAATGGGGTGAAAGAAAGACTGACGTGAAGAAGAACGGATCAAGAATGGGGTGAAAGAAAGACTGACGTGAAGAAGAACGGATCAAGAATGGGGTGAAAGAAAGACTGCCGTGAAGAAGAACGGATCAAGAATGGGGTGAAAGAAAAAGAGTCAAGTAGAAAACCAAAAAGTGGATAACAACACTCACCGGTGAAGTCCTCCGGACACTCACAAGTGTACCCGCCTTCCCTGCTCCGGCACTCGCCGTTATTCTGGCAGGGACCCGAGTAGCACAGGTCAATCTCCGTCTCACAGTAGTCCCCCGTGAAACCTGCTGGACATCGGCAGCGCAGCCCCGTCACCGGGTGGATAGGCCTGAACAGCACCGTATCCGAGGACACGAAGGGTGCCGAGCTGTCGAACCTCAGCACCGACACACACTTCATGTAGTTCTCACAGGGCTCGCGGAGGCAGATGTTATCGTCAAAGGGCAGCACATGCTGGCTGGACACCAGGGTGAGCAGAGTCCGGTTCAGATAAATCTGCTCCTGCAGGGCTTCTGAGGGGAAGAAAGGTCCAGAGGGGATGGTGCCCCCGGGTCCCCCAGGAGGGCGCAGGGCGGAGAAAGTGACGTTGAGGATTCTCCCCTGGACGTGTGTGTCCTTCTGGATGTTGAAGACGAAGACGCCATCAGGGCGGGTGGACAGGACCGCTGCCACGCCCTCCATGAAGAGGGCGAGCAGCGGGGACAAGAAGCGCTCTTGGGACATGTTCTCAAGGCGCACCGTTATGCTGTTGGTCAGCATGTCGTCGGTGATAATGGTGACACGCAGGGTGCAGAGGGCCGTGACACGGTGGACACCGTCTGGAAGCAGAGACAACCAGGATCAACCAGGGTCATAGAATAACACTTTAAAGATACATTAAAGACACAAAAGTCATGTCAGTCAACATTTGAAAACATACCCCATTAACCTAATCGCAAACAGAGCACTGCTTTTCACCTCTGCTGGCTTGTTCCACTTTAACGTAGTGCCTTTTGGTTTGAAGAATGGTCCAGTAACTTTTCAACTTTATCACCACAATAAAGCAAGATTCTTCAACAATGATCACTGGAGAAAGATTCCTACTGACTGTGCACACTTTTTCATCCCGTGTCAAATCCAAGGTAAAACTCCAACCTGTGAACATTAGCGCAGCCAGTGTTTCCTCCATTTAAACTGAAAGAGTTTGGGGATTTGGGATATAGGCTAGCAAAGTAGGTAGAAGCACTTTCAAGTTCACTGTTGCAACACTAACAATACACTGCATGAATAAATGACATGGTGTAGTGTTCCTTGTCAGTATCTGACAGACACAGTCCAATATACCATAGCCCTACACCATAGCCCTACACTATAGCCCTACATCATAGCCCTACACTATAGCCCTACACCATAACCCTACACTATAGCCCTACATCATAGCCCTACACCATAGACCTACACCATAGCCCTACACTATAGCCCTACACTATAGCCCTACACTATAGACCTACACCATAGCCCTACACTATAGCCCTACACCATTGCCCTACACTATAGCCCTACACTATAGCCCTACACCATAGCCCTACACTATAGCACTACACCATAGACCTACACCATAGCCCTACACCATAGCCCTACACTATAGCCCTACACCATAGCCCTACACTATAGCCCTACACAATAGCCCTACACTATAGCCCTACACCATAGCCCTACACCGTAGCCCTAAACCATTGCCCTACACTATAGCCCTACACCATAGCCCTACACTATAGCACTACACCATAGACCTACACCATAGCCCTACACTATAGCCCTACACCATAGCCCTACACCATAGCCCTACACCATAGCCCTACACTATAGCCTTCCACCATCGCCCTACACCATCGCCCTACACCATCACCCTACACCATAGCCCTACACCATCGCCCTACACCATAGCCCTACACCATCGCCCTACACCATCGCCCTACACCATCGCCCTACACCATAGCCCTACACCAACACCCTACACTATCGCCCTACACCAACTCCCTACACCAACGCCCTACACCAACACCCTACACCATCGCCCTACACCATCGCTCTACACCATCGCTCTACACCAACACCCTACACCAACGCCCTACACCAACACCATCGCTCTACACCAACGCCCTACACCAACGCCCTACACCAACACCCTACACCATCGCTCTACACCAACGCCCTACACCAACACCCTACACCATCGTCCTACACAATAGCCCTATAGTGAGAGATGAAGGACTATGCCTAGAACCAGTGGGTTGAATAGGGTCAAGGGAATTATTTCCAGATTGTTAAGGCTTTGTTTGGCGTGCTCTCCACCCTGATGGTTCTTCACAGTACCCCTCTACCATGTGAACGCAGAGTGGTATAATTACCAAACAAAGAGGACAAGGTTTCGACTCTTGTTACACTGTCCTCTCACATACTGTCAACTCAGCCAGACACGCAAGGGTAGACACAACAAAAGCCCCCCCCAATACACGCACACACGAAAGATCCCCAGTAGCAGCTGGTCATACAAAGACATATGGTGCCAAGACACACAAAGGTTTGTAGACAAAAGAGAGATTTTCTGTACTTGTACCACATAATTACAAGGAACATGTATTTGTGTATATTAAGTATCTACAATCTGGGAAACTCTACCTCAGTCCAAATCAATGCTTGTCCCTACCCCACTCAGATACCGTTTACTTTACCTCAGGAGCCAACGACTGCATTCCCATTACATCTTTCAAAACCCACTTAACAAGATTAGAACAAAAGCAATCTGAATATTTGCCTAAAGAACATATTTCAAGGCTTTTATTTGTGTTGTATCATGCAATACAATGTAAAAGCTTTACGTTTCAGGTAAACTTTAAATAGGCGTACCAAGCCCATCCTGGTAAATAATCTTGAGCTATAAAATGCTGGGATCACAATAGAAATTCGAAGGCACTCTGACTGAAGACAAACAGGGTGATACACAACCAACAACTTGCTAAAGGCAAGGCACTGTACATTTGGTAAGATGTCTGCACCCTGTTCCCTGCATTAACATTTATTATAATTAACCCAGTCCCACACACATCTCACCTTAACCCAGTCCCATTTCAAAGGCCTTAATATCTGCGTTTGATAACTGTACCAATTGGCTTTTGTCATCATCTCGTTTGAAGTAATGGTCTCGTTATCTAGGAGATATGCTGATGCTTGCATGCCCAGGCAAACAGGACACCCTGGTGTGTGTCGGTCAGACACTGAGATACCCGCCACTAGAATTGGCACACAAGCCAAAGAGGTGCTCTTTATCTAATGGGTGCCAAGCAGACCGCTCTCTGAATTCATGACTGGGTTGTAATTGTGTTAGACTGGGATTTTAATGCACTATTCATTACCAGGGTCTGTACCACCACGCTACTGCCTACTAATTCATTGTTGCTGATCAGACTATTCCATTTAATTTAAAATGAAAAAACATTTAGATGTTTTAAAGTAGTTCATTTGTTTGCTGGTGGTATGTGCAACCTTGTCATCCCTTATTTTTGCTTGAATGGACCTTGTTGTGTTTTTAAACTGAAGTAACAAGTTGTCTGGCAAATGCTGCCTCTTCAATTTACTCCATATTTCTTCTGTTTGTACAAGTCTTCTCATTTTACAATGCAAAGATATGCTGTTCAGCAATAGTTCATCATTTATTAATAGTTTAGAACCACCCAGAGGAGGCAATCGCCAAATCCTATGTTTATGTAACCAATTTTGTCTAACAACTTAAGGTGAATTGTGTGTAGGACTGGGAGACTACTATCTATGCATTATGGACAGAGGAGTGACAGATGGGAGTTCAGCAAGCACTGGGACACAGATGGATCAAATGTCAACATTAGCCATTAGCTCTTCCGTGCCCAGACACCCTCCCTCCTCCCAATAGGGTTGGTTATTCCTTGACAAAACACCCTCCCTCCTCCCAATAGGGTTGGTTATTCCTTGACAAAACACCCTCCCTCCTCCCAATAGGGTTGGTTATTCCTTGAAAAAACACCCTCCCTCCTCCCAATAGGGTTGGTTATTCCTTGACAAAACACCCTCCTCCCACCCAAAACACCCTCCCTCCTCCAAATAGGGTTGGTTATTCCTTGACAAAACACTCTCCCTCCTCCCAATAGGGTTGGTTATTCCTTGACAAAACACCCTCCCTCCTCCCAATAGGGTTGGTTATTCCTTGACAAAACACCCTCCCTCCTCCCAATAGGGTTGGTTATTCCTTGACAAAACACCCTCCCTCCTCCCAATAGGGTTGGTTATTCCTTGACAAGACACCTTCCCTCCTCCCAATAGGGTTGGTTATTCCTTGACAAAACACCCTCCCTCCTCCAAATAGGGTTGGTTATTCCTTGACAAAACACCCTCCCTCCTCCCAATAGGGTTGGTTATTCCTTGGCAAAACACCCTCCCTCCTCCCAATAGGGTTGGTTATTCCTTGACAAAACACCCTCCCTCCTCTCAATAGGGTTGGTTATTCCTTGACAAAACACCCTCCCTCCTCCCAATAGGGTTGGTTATTCCTTGACAAAACACCCTCCCTCCTCCCAATAGGGTTGGTTATTCTTTGACAAGACACCCTCCCACCACCAAATAGGGTTGGTTATTCCTTGACAATATACCCTCCCTCCTCCAAATAGGGTTGGTTATTCTTTGACAAGACACCCTCCCTCCTCCCAATAGGGTTGGTTATTCCTTGACAAGACACCCTCCCTCCTCCCAATAGGGTTGGTTATTCCTTGACAAGACACCCTCCCTCCTCCAAATAGGGTTGGTTATTCCTTGACAAGACACCCTCCCTCCTCCCAATAGGGTTGGTTATTCCTTGACAAGACACCCTCCCTCCTCCCAATAGGGTTGGTTATTCCTTGACAAGACACCCTCCCTCCTCCAAATAGGGTTGGTTATTCCTTGACAAGACACCCTCCCTCCTCCCAATAGGGTTGGTTATTCCTTGACAAGACACCCTCCCTCCTCCAAATAGGGTTGGTTATTCCTTGACAAGACACCCTCCCTCCTCCCAATAGGGTTGGTTATTCCTTCCCTCCTCCCAATAGGGTTATTCTGTGTGAACATGGAACAAAAAACGTCAATCGGATTCAGTATTTTCCAGGAATTTAGAACAAAGAAATGTCCTTTGGAGGAAGATGTTTCTGTTTTTCACAGAATGTGTTTCTGTTTCTCACAGACAAACAACTACTTTTATCTATGCTCTTTCAAGACCTAACCTACCTTTTCTTTCCAATGACAAACACCCGACCCAACATAGAATTTGATTCACCAGCTCAAACACAAATCGATAAAGCTTAAATGGCACAGTGATGCTTTACATCTTCGGATATACTGGACATAATACTTGTTTTTTTGCCATCAATACTGTCTTTACAACATATTTTTGGTAAATAACAAAAACAACAAACTGAGCATTTTGGCATGTTTTATTTCAGGGTCTAAAAACTAAATTAAGAAACAATCAACTCCACTACGCCCCATCACAGGCATAGGCATTGCATTTAGGCAGACAAGGAGTGCTCTTAATCGTCCGTGACCTCTGTGAGCAATGTGAGGAAGAATAGGGTCACTGTTACAGCAAGGCAGAGCACTGTTATACCAAAATAACAAGCAACTGCACTGAGGGGCTAACTATTTCATTACTCCTGGGAGGTTTGAGGTTAGCTACTTCTTTTAGCTTTTAGCTGTGGTCTGTCTTATTACATCAACTGGTCGTGCAGACAAGTACGGTTGATATAAATAATACGGCTTAGGTTGAAGCAATGTTGAAAGTAAGACTTTAAGATGAGAAGCTTTAAAATTGAAATGACATAAACAAAGACAGAGAGACTTTTCTAAACGAATGTCCCTGTGCATGTTCAAGTCCTCAGTTGGAATGTAACCTGTATGAGTACACTGATCCATCTCATTATCCACCATTGAATCCACAGGTTTGAAAATACCGTACAATATAATTTGGGTGGATGTAGGCTAACGCTGAGAAATCAAACATTTCTTTCAGCTCAACAGATTGTCAAAGGCAATGTCACACTGTGTGAATTCACTTAACAGTTGACTGGATTGGATCCTTCTGCGTCTCAATTGTAGCTAATGAAATTACATCCCTTCGCTTTCCATCATTAACAGGGTCTGTGATCCACAAATCCAGGATTCTCCCATTGCGGCTTCGTCAATTGCTCTTTTTGTAGAAAGATGATAGTATGTAGATCAGTAGCACAACATACAAGATGTTCTACCTCCCCCAAAAAAGCCCTGGCAACAGCATTGCTGGTGGCTGACCCAAATAATACATTGGTGCTTGGTGCTGGGCCAGTGGCCAGCCATCGAACAAAGAGCCCTGGGAAAGACAACAGTCAGAGTGCCAATCTGCCTCCCCAAGAGCACACTTTGAGCGTGGAGCAGCACCTGGACATGAATCTTTCCCAGCCCGTCATAGAGAAATTTGATGACATTTCTTCAGCAGCACATGGTGGAGAAAAGTAATGACACCTTACTTGAATCCATGTCAAATAGCTTTGTTATACTTTACACAGAACAAACTAAATCTAGGGATTGCAGGAGATGCTTCAGAAATGTTGACACACACCTAGAAAATCATTAAAGAATCCAGCCACCCAAGTCATAGACTGTTCTCTTTGCTTCCACATGGCAAGTGGCACTGGTGCATCAAATCTGACACCAACAGGCTTCTGAACAGCTCCTATACCCAAGTGATAAGACTGCTAAACAGCTACAGAATATCTGAGTTGAGACCTTTTTTTTTGCACTGTCTTTATGCACATTCACACACACACTACAACACACATAACATGCACACACATTTATACTGACTCCACACACATTTCTACTGACTCCACACACATTTCTACTGACTCCACACACATGTATACTGAATCCACACACATTTCTACTGACTCCACACACATGTATACTGACTCCACACACATGTATACTGACTCCACACACATTTCTACTGACTCCACACACATTTCTACTGACTCCACACACATGTATACTGACTCCACACACATGTATACTGACTCCACACACATGTATACTGACTCCACACACATGTATACTGACTCCACACACATGTATACTGACTCCACACACATTTCTACTGACTCCACACACATTTCTACTGACTCCACACACATTTATACTGACTCCACACACATGTATACTGACTCCACACACATGTATACTGACTCCACACACATGTATACTGACTCCACACACATGTATACTGACTCCACACACATGTATACTGACTCCACACACATTTCTACTGACTCCACACACATTTCTACTGACTCCACACACATGTATACTGACTCCACACACATTTCTACTGACTCCACACACATTTCTACTGACTCCACACACATGTATACTGACTCCACACACATTTATACTGACTCCACACACATGTATACTGACTCCACACACATGTATACTGACTCCACACACATGTATACTGACTCCACATTTCTACTGACTCCACACACATTTCTACTGACTCCACACACATTTCTACTGACTCCACACACATGTATACTGACTCCACACACATTTATACTGACTCCACACACATGTATACTGACTCCACACACATGTATACTGACTCCACACACATGTATACTGACTCCACACACATGTATACTGACTCCACACACATTTATACTGACTCCACACACATGTATACTGACTCCACACACATGTATACTGACTCCACACACATGTATACTGACTCCACACACATGTATACTGACTCCACACACATGTATACTGACTCCACACACATGTATACTGACTCCACACACATTTCTACTGACTCCACACACATGTATACTGACTCCACACACATGTATACTGACTCCACACACATTTCTACTGACTCCACACACATTTCTACTGACTCCACACACATTTCTACTGACTCCACACACATTTCTACTGACTCCACACACATTTCTACTGACTCCACACACATGTATACTGACTCCACACACATGTATACTGACTCCACACACATGTATACTGACTCCACACACATGTATACTGACTCCACACACATGTATACTGACTCCACACACATGTATACTGACTCCACACACATGTATACTGACTCCACACACATTTCTACTGACTCCACACACATGTATACTGACTCCACACACATGTATACTGACTCCACACACATGTATACTGACTCCACACACATGTATACTGACTCCACACACATGTATACTGACTCCACACACATGTATACTGACTCCACACACATGTATACTGACTCCACACACATTTATACTTCTTATTTCTTCTTCTTTTATTTATTGTGTTTTTGTTCTACCTTAAGTAATTTTTAGTACTACATTGTTATTAATTACTGCATTGTTGGGTTTAGAGCTTTGAAGAAAGGCATTTCACTGTACTTTGCACGTGACATTAAAACATAATGTAGTTCAGTGAAAAGAAGCTGGTACACACTGAGCTTGCACGTTCTTATTTTGTGCCAACCTTTCGGCCGCATGGCCATCACAGCGCTAACACGCATTTAGCCATTTCCTGGAAACAAAACTATCAGCTTTGATTGAAGATGACTAACTTAGGAGTAGGTCTATTCATTTGCCTGACATGCGACTGGAAGTTACTCTATTACTTTCCCTTACACGCGTTTGGGCCGCATTCTACTGCCACAATACAGACATTACACGGTCATACCCGCCCCAACACAACCCCAGAGGAATGCCATCAAAGCTGAGTGAGGCACCGCCAGGTTAATTCATGAAGCCTGTAGCAGTAAACGTGTCCATGTTGTGCCATCAAGCTCATGATAAGGATCTTATAGGCACTCAGGAATGGATGAGGCTCACAATGGAAGTCGGTCAGTTCAATTCGACTGCTTTTCAGTCAGACCTGAGACAAAAGAGGGGGAGAAGAAGGGTGATGGGGAAGGAAAGGAGTGGAGAATGTTTTTTTTAAAAGAGAAAAAAAGAGAAGGTTACATGTGCAACACTGTGTTGTTGTTTGTGTCGCACTGCTTTGCTTTATCTTGGCCAGGTCGCAGTTGTAAATGAGAACATGTTCTCAACTAGCCTACCTGGTTAAATAAAGGTGAAATAATAAATAAAACATGTTAAAGGGAGAGAGGGAAAAGAGAGTGGTGGGGGGAGATAGAACACAGAGAGGAGAGAAAGTGGAGTGGGGGGGGGAGATAGAACACAGAGAGGAGAGAAAGTGGAGTGAGGGGGGGGGGAGATAGAACACAGAGAGGAGAGAAAGTGGAGTGGTGGGGGAGAGATAGAACACAGAGAGGAGAGAAAGTGGAGTGGGGGGGGAGATAGAACACAGAGAGGAGAGAAAGTGGAGTGGGGGGGGAGATAGAAGACAGAGAGGAGAGAAAGTGGAGTGGGGGGGGAGATAGAAGACAGAGAGGAGAGAAAGTGGAGTGGGGGGAGATAGAACACAGAGAGGAGAGAAAGTGGAGTGGGGGGGGAGATAGAACACAGAGAGGAGAGAAAGTGGAGTGGGGGGAGATAGAACACAGAGAGGGGGAGAAAGTGGAGAGAAAGTGGTGGAGGGGGAGATGTGGGGGGATAGAACACAGAGGGGGGAGATAGTGGGGGGGGGGATAGAACACAGAGAGGAGAGAAAGTGGAGTGGGGGGGGATAGAACACAGAGAGGAGAGAAAGTGGAGTGGAGGGGGGAGATAGAACACAGAGAGAGGAGAGAAAGTGGAGTGGAGGGGGAGATAGAACACAGAGAGGAGAGCAAGTGGAGTGGGGGGGGGGAGATACAACACAGAGAGGAGAGAAAGTGGAGTGGAGGGGGGGGAGATAGAACACAGAGAGGAGAGAAAGTGGAGTGGGGGGAGATAGAACACAGAGAGGAGAGAAAGTGGAGTGGGGGGGGGACTGAGCACTCACATAGCGCTCCAAAGCTTGTCCCCATTCATCCGACTCTGGCTCTAAACAACATCGATGGGGAACATTGAGGCTTTGATCATGGCAAAGGTATAAAACACCAGGAGAGAATAGCGTGGGGTGGTCCTCAACTGACCATGCTATTTTAGTTTATGGGCGTGTCTGTTCAACAGTGCCATAAGGAGATGCTACTGCAGACAGGGAGCTGTGTGAATAAAAACGCCTAAATGGAAGTAAAGTGGATAATGACCAGATATAGAAAGCAGATGTGTGTGGCTACTAATGGCTACTAATTAGCATTGTTTTAATAGTATAGCCTAGATCTACAGTACTTATGACGGTGACATTTTGGGGGAATTTAAAGTGCAAATAGCCATATGGGATTTCAAATTTGCATCAATGAGAAAGGATTTCAAATTTGGAAGGGATTTCAGTGCACTCCTCCACTTTCAGTGGAACCCTGCCAAATGTCAAGAATCCAGACATATTGCTACAAATGACTAGGTTTGCATGTATACAGTATGTATACATACTGTATAACTTGCCAGCTACTGTAGGTGTTAAACACATAAATCACTACACTGTCGTTCTAATAGTGATAGCTGACATATGGTTATGACAAATGACCATAAATGGAATAGAATGCTTGGGGATTTCCACAACTGAAAACGCTGAGAGGTGAGTGGGTGTTAACTGTGTCGGCATTCTATTTTCTCTGGTCTATATCTGAGGTGAAATAACAGCATTCATTAACTCTGAAATGTCAGAAATGAAATTGTTAAACAGATTGTCTTGTTTTTCTCTTCAAAATGTTCTGTAATAAACCATTGTTTCCCACAATTGTGTTTGAGGAATTCAGAGGTTAGAGAGAGCTTAATACTAGCAGTGGCTGATGCCCTATTGGCCCCTGTTGGCCCCAATGTATTTGTGTAATCTCAGAAAAAATACCATCACAGAACTCATGCTTTCGGTCTCAGATTTCAACAATTCCTCTTGTATCCCACAGCAACCCTTTATTCCATGTGAAAATAAAGCTCCTCTCTGGTGAGTGGGGTAGCTGAGGAAAAAGTGCAACTCAAATAAAAAAAAGCAACCAATGACTTAACACTCAACAAATATAATTTCCCAGCAAACTCTGAATCAATGGTGTTGCAGCTTCATGATGAACAGTGAAACAAAAGGCAGAATCCCAGTGTGAATTAGGTTATACGATCAAATGTGATCTAGTTCGATGAAATCCCTGTTTTGACAGGCCCACTGTCTGATCCTTGTCTGACAGACCCAGACATGAAGAGAAAAAGCTAATCCCTTCTTTCAGTGGTTTTGTCTTTCCTCTGAGTCGCTGCCCCACAAACAGCTTTGTGTGAGCGTGACAGAAATCTGCATGGGAACAATAGCTCCCCAATGCCCTGCTTCTAATGGGCCCGAGAGGTCCTCCTCTCTGTAACTCCCAAAAAAGGGACCCGTTCTAGAACCCCCACCCCTCCCCAATAATGTCCGAAGGAGCCAGAATGCTTCCGGTTGCTATGGTGACACCCCACAAATTGCTAAAGCCTCTCAGCCTCTGAATTACCCCCTCTTTGCCCCTTTCTCCAGGGCTGAACCACTTTGGGTGTAGAGGGAGATAGAAACCTCCCCCACAGTTTTTTTAGGAGAGACGGCCAGGTTAACATTGCTTGAACTGAGGGGGTAGACGAAAGAGTCGAAAGCGGGCCATTAACAACAAAAGGTTGTCTTATAAGATGTTAAGCCATAGAAAATGTCATACACATGAGGTGAATCACATCCTAAAGTTAGAGTCCAACCCCAAATAAGGACAAAAAAATGTCCCAAAACATCAGTGCTGTGTGTAGTAAACAAATTAAACAGTTGCCAACTTGACAGCCTCATTTATTTTTGAATTGTACCTTTATTTAACTAGGCAAGTCAGTTAAGAACAAATTCTTATTTTTAATGACGGCCTAGGAACAGTGGGTTAACTGCCTTGTTCAGGGGCAGAACAACAGATGTTTTACCTTGTCAGCTCAGGGATTCGATCTTGCAACCTTTTGGTTACTAGTCCAACACTCTAACCACTAGGTTACCTGCCGCCCCAAGCCCCTATTCCTGTTATCCAAAAAGTACGCCAGCAAGCATACCAACATGGGCTACTGGGATTCATACTACCATTAAAGGATCTGACTGAAAAGTCACTGACAATTGGCACGCTAAAGTCACCATGAGGTGTTGGGGATAGCGGGATAGCTCAAGACATGGACTACTGAATGACATCAGTTGAAGAGTCCAACCCCATCGTCACACATCCTATGGAAAAATCTCAATTGCATTTCCTTGATTCCCCACGTCCTCTCTCCTCGCCTCTTTCTCAAAACCCATTGGATGAGAAAGTCAGATGTCTCTCCCCGCTGACCATCTCATCCAATAGATTTTGAGAAGGAGGTGAGGAGAGGACGTGAAGAATCAAGGAAATGCAATTCAGATTCTCTCCTAATCACCATCCGTCAGGACTTGAAGCACTTTAAGTCACGATGATGTCATCATTCCTATGTGCTTAGTCTAGTATCCACGGAAACTAAGTGCCAAGCTGAGAGGAGTGTGTGCTGCTATCCAGTAGTACCATTCACTCCAACGAAAGTGTAAGACTTTGATCAAACTTGCTCAAATAAGGTAGGCCTTATTCCCAGGGAATGGGAATGCATTTAAGAAAACTTGGGAAAATCCTGAATTGTAAAGGGCGAGTGATCTGAGGAAATTTAGTGGGCTTAGCGAAAGCTTTGGAGGATTATCATGAAAGTTTTTCTGGTTTGGGAAGTGACACATCGGCCCCTTACATCGGCCCTCACCTTTCATCAACTACAATCACTCCAACCCGAAACAGCTTTCAAGTTGAACATTGAGATCAAATGCACATTAGAGGAAACAGCGGCACTGTTCATCCCAGCACATTCATTGCTTTTGTTTTGTTGTTGAAACAGAGTAGACAATCATTTGTGCCAGGTGTGATATCCCTCCTAAATAGCTTGGGCTAATGTTCCTATCGACTCAGTAAGGCCAGCAGGCTTTAAAAAAAAAGTTTTTATTGGTATGTAACTGATATGAAAGTTGTATTGTCAATGTTGTTTTATATTTAAACGCCACTTTAAAAGTGTACATGACACTGCAACAAAATTTCCCCATGGGGATAATAAAGTCAGTAAGTAAGTAAGTAAGAGTAGAGGAGCCTGTGGCAGAGTGGGAGGAGCCTCTGACAGAGTAAGAGGAGCCTTTGGCAGAGTGGGAGGAGCCTTTGAAAGAGTGGGAGGAGCCTTTGAAAGAGTGGGAGGAGCCTTTGAAAGAGTGGGAGGAGCCTTTGAAATAGTGGGAGGAGCCTTTGGAAGAGTGGGAGGAGCCTTTGGCATTGCGGGAAAAATAATTGAATTACACATTCTGTTGTTCTATCTCGTGTGCAATGATGTCCGAGGGAAGAAAACAGTCCTTAATGTAAAATCTCAAATGGATGTTTAACCTTTATTTAACTAGGCAAGTCAGTTAAGAACAAATTCTTATTTACAATGACAGCCTATGCCAGCCAAACCCTAATCCGGACGACGCTGGGCCAATTGTGCATAGCCCTATGGGACTCCAAATCACGGCCAGATTGTGATACAACCTGGAATCAAACCAGAGTCTGAAGTGATGCCTCTACCTCTGAGATGCAAAGCTTTAGACCGCTGCGCAACTAGGGAGTGACAGTTTCACCAACATATTTAAAATGAAATAGCCTAGCCTAAATAATGTCTAAATAATGTCTATTTCATTTCATAAAGGTGTTAAATAAAATATATCCTTCAATTCAACAAACATGAATAAATCAACTCTAGAAGTAAATTAGGTTGAAACAGTGTGGTCAATCCAACACCCCACACTACACTCATAAAAGGACAGAAAAGTTAAATAACATCAAGTTCTCTTAAATCATGAACTCTGACTCCCCATGGGAATGATAGGTCAGATGCTCCTGACTCTCTCACCACATACTTAACAGAGCAGGGCATTTTGAGACAAACAAAGTTAAGTAAGCATGAGTGGAAAATATGTACCTGCATGTTTTGGCATACAGGTAGTTGGATTGAGTGGTCCATTCAATTTCAAGTATCTTTCTTGGGTAACTACAGTTGAAGTCGAAAGTTTACATACACCTTAGCCAAATACATTTAAACTCAGTTTCTCACAATTCCTGACATTTAATCCTAGTAACAATTCCCTGTTTTAGGCCAGTTAGGATCACCACTTTATTTTAAGAATGTGAAATGTCAGAATAATAGTAGAGATAATTATTTATTTCAGCTTTTATTTCTTTCATCACATTCCCAGTCAGATGTTTACATACACTAAATTAGTATTTAGTAGCATTGCCTTTAAATTGTTTAACTTGGGTCAAACGTTTTGGAGCCTTCCACAAGCTTCCCACAATAAATTGGATGAATTTTGGCCCATTCCTCCTGACAGAGCTGGTGTAACTGAGTCAGGTTTGTAGGCCTCCTAGCTCACACATGCTTTTTCAGTTCTGACCACAAATGTTCAATAGGATTGAGGTCAGGGCTTTGTGATGGCCACTCCAATACCTTGACTTTGTTGTCCTTAAGCAATATTGCCACAACTTTGGCAGTATGTTTGGGGTCATTGTCCATTTGGAAGACCCATTTGCGACCAGGCTCCTGACTGATGTCTTGAGATGCTGCTTCAATATATCCACATAATTTCTTTCCTCATGATGCCATCTATTTTGTGAAGTGCACCAGTCCCTCCTGCAGCAAAGCAACCCCACGACATGATGCTGCCACCACTGTGCTTCATGGTTGGGGTGGTGTTCTTCGGCTTGCAAGCCTCCCCTGTTTTCCTCCAAACATAACGATGGTCATTATGGCCAAACGGTTCTATTTTTGTTTCATCAGACCAGAGGACATTTCTCCAAAAGGTACGATCTTTGTCCCCATGTGCAGTTGTAAACCGTAGTCTGGCTTTTTTATGGAGGTTTTGGAGCAGTGGCTTCTTCCTTGATGAGTGGCCTTTCAGGTTATGTCGATATAGGACTCGTTTTACTGTGGATATATATACCTTTGTACCTGTTTCCGCCAGCATCTTCACAAGGTCCTTTGCTGTTGTTCTGGGATTGATTTGCACTTTTCGCACCAAAGCACATTCATCTCTAGGAGACAGAACGTGTCTCCTTCCTGAGCGGTATGACAGCTGCGTGGTCTCAGGGTGTTTATACTTGCGTACGATTGTTTGAACAGATGAACGTGGTACCTTCAAGCATTTGGAAAATTGCTCCCAAGGATGAACCATACTTGTGGAGGTCTACAATTAATTTTCTGAGGTCTTGGCTGATTTCTTTTGACTTTCCCATGATGTTAAGCAAAGAGGCCCTGAGTTTGAAGGTAGGCCTTGAAATACATCCACAGGTACACCTCCAATTGACTCAAATTATGTCAATTAGTCTATCAGAAGCTTCTGAAGCCATTACATAATTTTCTGGCATTTTCCAAGCTGTTTAAAAGCACAGTCAACTTAGTGTATGTAAACTTCTGACCCACTGGAATTGTGATACAGTGAATTATAAGTGAAATAATCTGTCTGTAAACAATTGTTGGAAAAATGATTTGTGCCAAGCACAAAGTAGATGTCCTAACTGATTTGTCAAAACTATAGTTTGTTAACAAGAAATGTGTGGAGTTGTTGAAAAACAAGTTTTAATGACTCCAACCTAAGTGTATGAAAACGTCTGACTTCAACTCTATGTACAGTGCTTGAATTGGATTGAAATAGGTACCAGTACTGTTTATATTAAGGTGCAGGAACTCTATTTATTTACCTTTATTTAAATAGGGAAGTCAGTTAAGAACAAATTCTTATTTACAATGACGGCCTACCTCGGCCAAACCCTAACCCAGATGACCCTGGTCCAATTGTGCACTGCCCTATGGGACTCCCGATCACAGCCGGTTGTGATGCAGCCAGGACTGAACCAGGGTCTGTAGTGATGCCTCTAGTACTGAGATGCAGTGCCTTAGACAGCTGCGCTACTCGGGAACTCTATAATAACTTTAAGACAATATTTTCTGAGAGGTGCAGGAACTGAAGCAGTAGAACATCTGAGGTGCCGGAACTCAGTTCCTGTGAGCTCCTGCCCAAGTCAAGCTCTGTCCATGTATATAATTCAGGATGTATTACATATTTTAACGTTATTAAAGCTACATGGAGCAAGCACTGACAGCTCAGAAAGCTCAGAAAGCTCTGAATACAATACATATTGTGACTGCAAACAGAATATATTATATATATATATAAGTACAAAAATAAAAAAAGCTATATGATCAGCTTACAGTGCCTTCAAAAGTATTCATACCCCTTGACTTATTCAATTTTTTATTGTGTTACAGCCTGAATTGAAAATGGATTAAATACATATTTTCCTCATCCCTCTACATTAGAGGTCGACCGATTAATCGGAATGGCCGACTAATTAGGGACGATTTAAAATTTTCATAACAATCGTTAATCAGCATTTTTGGACACCGATCACGGCCGATTACATTGCACTCCATGAGGAGACTGCGTGGCAGGCTGACTACCTGTTATGCGAGTGCAGCAAGGAGCCAAGGTAAGGTGCTAGCTAGCATTAAACGTATCTTATAAAAAACAATCAGTCTTAACATAATCACTAGTTAACTACACATGGTTGATGATATTACTAGTTTATCTAGCTTGTCCTGCATTGCATATAATCGATGCGGTGCGAGATAATTTATCCTTGAATCATAACCTCACCAAACAGGTGATTTAACAAGCACATTCGCGAAAAAAGCACTGTCGTTGCACCAATGTATACCTAACCATGAACATCAATGCCTTTCTTAAAATCAATACACAAGTATATATGTTTAAACCTGCATATTTAGTTAATATAGCCTGCTAACATGAATTTCATGAGTCAGGGTATATGCAACAGTTTGGGCCGCCTGGCTCGTTGCTAACTAATTTGCTAGAATTTTACGTAATTATGACATAACATTGAAGGTTGTGCAATGTAACAGGAATATTTAAACTTATGGATGCCACCCGTTAGATAAAATACGGAACGGTAATGTATTTCACTGAAAGAATAAACTAACTATCGAAATGATAGTTTCCAGATTTGACCATATTAATGACCTAAGGCCTGTGTGTTATTATGTTATAATTAAGTCTACGATTTGATATTTGACAGAGCAGTCTGACTGAGCGGTGGTAGGCAGCAGCAGGCTTGTAAGCATTCATTCAAACAGCACTTTTGTGTGTTTTGCCAGCAGCTCTTCCCTGTGCTATGTGCTATGACTTCAAGCCTATCAACTCCCGAGATTAGGCTGGTGTAACCGATGTGAAATGGCTAGCTAGTTAGCAGGGGGAGCACTAATAGCGCTTCAAACGTCACTCGCTCTGAGACTTGGGAGGAGTTGTTCCCCTTGCTCTGCAAGGGCCGCAGCTTTTGTGGAACGTTGGGTAACGATGCTTCGAGGGTGGCTGTTGTCGATGTGTTCCTGATTCGAGCCCAGGTAGGGGCGAGGAGAGGGACGGAAGCTATACTGTTACACTGGCAATACTAAAGTGCCTATAAGAACATCCAATAGTCAAAGGCATATGAAATACAAATGGTATAGAGAGAAATAGTCCTGTAATTCCTATAATAACCTCAACCTAAAACTTCTTACCTGGGAATATTGAAGACTCATGTTAAAAGGAACCACCAGCTTTCATATGTTCTCATGTTCTGAGCAAGGAACTTAAACGTTAGATTTTTTACATGGAACATATTGCACTTTTACTTTCTTCTCCAACACTTTGTTTTTGCATTATTTAAACCAAATTGAACATGTTTCATTATCTATTTGAGACTAAATTGATTTTATTGATGTATTATATTAAGTTCAAATAAAAGTGTTCATTCAGTATTGTTGTAATTGTCATTATTACAAATAAATAAATAAGCAAACAAAATCGGCCGAACAATCGGTATCAGGTTTTTTTTTGGTCCTCCAATAATCGGTATCGGTATCCACATCGAAAAATCATAATCACTCGACCTCTAATCTACATACTGATTAATGATACAGTGAAAACATGTTTTTAGAAACGTTTGCAAATTTATTGAGAATGAAATACAGAACTTTCTCATTTACTTGAGTAAATTATTTGTGGAAGCACTTTTGGCAGTGATTACAGCTGTTGCTGGGCAACATGGACTTTCAAATCCCTCCAAAGATTTCTATGGGGTTGAGATCTGGAGACTGGCTAGGCCACTCCAGCACCTTGAAATGATTCTTACGAAGCCACTCCTTCGTTGCCTGGGCGGTGTGTTTGGGATCATTGTCATGCTGAAAGACCCAGCCACGTTTAATTTTCAATGCCCTTGCTGATGGAAGGAGGTTTTCACTCAAAAGTTCACAATACATGGCCCTATTCATTCTTTCGTTTACACAGATCAGTCGTCCTGGTCCCTTTGCAGAAAAACAGCCCCAAAGCATGATGTTTCCACCCCCATGCTTCACATTAGGTATGGTGTTCTTTGGATGCAACTCAGCATTCTTTGTCCTCCAAACACGATGAGCTGAATTTTTACCAAAAAGTTCTATTTTGGTTTCACCTGACCATATGACATTCTCCCAATCTTCTTCTGGATCATCCAAATGTTCTCTAGCGAACTTCAGATGGGCCTGAACGTGTACTGGCTTAAGCAGGGGGACACGTCTGGCACTGCAGGATTTGAGTCCCTGGTGGCGTAGTGTGTTAATGATGGTAGGCTTTGTTACTTTGGTCCTAGCTCACTGCAGGTCATTCACTAGGTCCCCCCGTGTGGTTCTGGGATTTTTGCTCACCGTTCTTGTGATCATTTTGACCCCACGGGATGAGATCTTGCGTGGAGCCCCAGATCGAGGGAGATTATCAGTTGTCTTGTATGTCTTCCATTTCCTAATAATTGCTCCCACAGTTGATTTCTTCAAACCAAGCTGCTTACATATTGCAGATTCAGTTTTCCCAGCCTGGTGCAGGTCTACAATTTTGTTTCTGGTGTCCTTTGACAGCTCTTTGGTCTTGGCCATAGTGGATTTTGGAGTGTGACTGTTTGAGGTTGTGGACATGTGTCTTTTATACTGATAACAAGTTCAAACAGGTGTCATTAATACAGGTAACGAGTGGAGGACAGAGGAGCCTCTTAAAGAAGAAATTACAGGTCTGTGAGAGCCAGAAATCTTGCTTGTTTGTAGGTGACCAAATACTTATTTCCCACCATAATTTGCAAATAAATTGATTAAAAATCCTACAATGTGATTTTCTGGAGTTTTTTTCTCATTTTGTCTGTCATCGTTGAAGTGTACCTATGATGAAAATTACAGGCCTCTCTCATATTTTTAAGTGGGAGAACTTGCACAATTGGTGGCTGACTAAATACTTTTTTGCCCCACTGTATATATAGTGCATTTGGAAAGTATTCAGACCCGTTGACTTTTTCCACATTACAGACTTATTTCCACGTTACAGACTTATTTCCACGTTACAGACTTATTCTAAAATTGATTTTCTTTAAAATAAAATCCTTAGCAAACTACACACAATACCCCATTATGACAATGTGAAAACAGGGTTTTAGACATTTTTGCAAATGCATTAAAAAAAATCGGACCCGTTGCTATGAGACTCTAAATTAAATTGAGGTCAGGTGCATCCTGTTTCCATTGATCATCCCTGAGATGTTTCTACAACTTGATTGGAGTCCACCTGTGGTAAATTCAATTGATTGGACATGATTTGGAAAGGCACACACCTGTCTATATAAGTTCCCACAGTTGACAGTGTATATCAGAGTGAAAACTAAGTCATGAGTTCGAATGGAATTTTCTGTAGAGCGCCGGGACAGAATTGTGTCGAGGCACAGATCTGGAGAAGGGTACCAAGAACACAGTGGCCTCCATCATTCTTAAATGGAAGAAGTTTGGAGCCACCAAGACTCTTTCTAGAACTGGCAGCCCAGCCAAACTGAGCAATTTGGGATAAGTCTCTGAAAGTCCTTGAGTGGGCCAGTCAGAGACCGGACTTGACCCAATCGAACATCTCTGGAGACCTGGAAATAGCTGTGCAGCGATGCTCCCCATCCAACCTGACAGAGCTTAATAGGATATGCAGAGAAGAATGAGAAACTCCCTGAATACAGGTGTGCCAGGTGAGTCATACCCCAAAAGACTCAAGGCTGTAATTGCTGCCCAAAGGGTTTCAACAAAGTACTGGTTAAAGGGTCTGAATACTTATGTAAATGTGCTATATTTCTGTTTTATATATTTTTTTATAAACTAGCATAAAATTCTAAAAACTTGTTTTTGCTTTTTCATAATGGGTTATTGTGTGTAGGTTGATGAGGGGAAAAAAAACAATTAAATATATTTTAGAATATGAAACCTAACAAAATATGGAAAAAGTCAAGGGGTCTGAATACTTTCCGAAAGGCACTGTATACACAGTATATGTATGTGTAATATAGCCTATGCTTTATGATATAGGCCTAACGTCAATGTAAACCATTTCTCTTTCTTGTCTTATCAGAAAATGTGGTGTGCATTAGGGCTGAGAATTGCCAGCGACCTCATGATATGGTATTATCATGATATTTAGGTGGCAATAAGATATGTATCACGATACTGTATTGCAATTTGATACTGCGAATTTGTTGAGATTCAAGTTATTATTATTTTTAACCTTTATTTAAGCAGGTAGTCATGCTGAGACCATGGTCTCTTTCACAGTTTAGACCTGCATGTCCAACAATAACGCTACACATATAGATACAGTATATATACATCAATTACACAATACATGAAAAGCAAACACAAAACACAAAAATCAAAACACAATTATACGAAACAAATACATTCTTTAGTAAAGAAAAGTCCCTCTAACATCCGCCTGAATTGCCCGATGTTCCAAAAATATTGCTCACCATGTCTGCTGCAAAGGGACAAGAGAGAGCCATAATGAAGAGTTTTGATCAGTCATGGAAATAAAATCACTTAAAACATTTTGGCTCACCATTTAAAAAGATTGAGACAAAGCTGTAGAATGAGAAATATCGGCGTGTTGGCACTGTTACAGCAGACTAGTGCTAGCTAATGGTAACTAACTAGCAAAAATATACGTTTTATTTTTTTGAGGATCGAGTCAGAGAATCGATATAATATAGTAAAAATTAATATCGGAATACTCTATTGTATCGATCCCTCCCCCATCCCTAGATTGCATGCAGGATGAGAATACAGTACATGGAGACATTGTTCTTGAGGAGCATAAAATATAACTGTCACGAATACCACCGAAGGGGGCTCCCCTTCCTGCTCGGGCGGGGCTCGGCGGGTGTCGTCGCCGGTCTATTAGCTGCCACCGATCCCTTCTTCCTTTTCGTTTGTTTTTGTCTAATTGTTTTCACATGTTCCTTGTTGTGGTTTTGGGATGGGTATTATTTAAGTTTGTTTTGCCCGCTGGTGATTGTGCGGGCTTGTTGGTTCGTTACGTTTGGTGATGTAGCGTGTTTGTTTTGGGTTTTCTCTGTCCAGTGTTTGTAACTAGGTTTTGGGTTTGTTTAGCGCCAGTGTTTTAGGGCATTCACCCATGATTGGACCTGTTACGTTTTGAAGGACATTAAAGCGTTTTTCCCATTCACTTTACTCTCTACATTTGACTCCTCACTCATCACTCACCCGACGTTACAATAACTCAATCACTGGGCAGTTGACATTAAATTAAGTACATTCCAACATAAAGATGTACAATATGACACCCACAAAATTACCTTTCATGAAGTTGTACCTTTAAGTGGTGACATCTGTACATTCCAACATAAAGATGTACAATATGACACCCACAAAATTACCATTCATGAAGTTGTACCTTTAAGTGGTGACATCTGTACATTCCAACATAAAGATGTACAATATGACACCCACAAAATTACCATTCATGAAGTTGTACCTTTAAGTGGTGACATCTGTACATTCCAACATAAAGATGTACAATATGACACCCACAAAATTACCTTTCATGAAGTTGTACCTTTAAGTGGTGACATCTGTACATTCCAAACAGACATGCTTTTGTTGACCAGTACATGTAACCATTGTTCACATAACAGGGAGAGCATGACAAATTACGCAGATATGTCATTACCTGCTTTTCGTCATTGGATCGCCTGAAGGGATTGTCAATGGAGATTAAGGAAATCATAAATCTCCACTGTGAACAAATGTTTCAACAGGAACACATTCATCATTGATCATTCGTTATGGTACATACTACATTTCATTTGCCACACAAATGTGCTGCCGAACGCTGTCCTCCCAAACTTTCCCCTGAGGTGACATGAATAAAATCAGGTGATATTCTAATGTATACTAACGCCTTCTGTAGAGTGGCCAAAATGAACACAACCCAGTCTGAGTTTGAGTCCTGAATTGCTGGCCATCTTGCATCTCCAAGGCTATGGTATTACTGTAATAGGGTCGTTCCATATGATTTCAATCCCTTTCTGACTTTTGATTTGAACTAAACCTTCCATACATGTTTGCCCATGGTAAAAGAGGTAGAAGTTTTGCATGTCTCCACCCTACCATGAGACATCCATGTCTTCCACACTGAAAAACATAAATGTTTGGGTGCCATATAATTTGAAAGATTACAAACAAGGTTGTCAAAATATGTAAAGATGTCTTGATTTAAAACATAAAATAGTAACTGATTTATTTATTTTTTAAATTACCTTAAACGTCAGTTATCTAAAAACGTGTCAACTCAGATGTTTGAGTTTCATATGGAACGACCCAATATTAAACTCCACAGCAAGATAAGCACAATTCAACCAAAAGTGCAAAGAATGAACAACACGTTTTTTTAATGAGTACTCTGAGGCACTGCAAGAACCCTTGATGTTTCCCTCACCAAAGATGCTACAATCTCAACACTCCCTTTCCCAAAACAAATCACAAGACAAAACATGATCAGGAAAAAGCTACATTTGTTTCAAAGTGAACATGGGGTTTGCGTGACAAACTCTGGAAAATGTATTTGCCTGGTTCCCTATAAGCCTCAACATTGTCAAACCCACTGTAAGAAGTTAAGGCCATTGGTTTGCATTAGGACATGTCATATGCAGCAGAACATGCTGTTGGTAATTTACCCAAATTGAATTAGAAAGGGGGAACTGGGTCTGATAGAGGTCCAGTGAGCGTAGACACTACGACCTGCCATTATTCTGGGCTAGGCATGGACACTAATTCAAATCTCAAGGGTAGAGAAGCAATGCCCAGAGATTCAAGAGAACTCTGCATAGAATTGTTTGAACAGAATGGAGTACATGAGCAAACAATTGAAAGACATGTTAGTTTGTATCAAGTAGTAGCAGTGTTAGTTTGTATCTAGTAGTAGCAGTGTTGGTTTGTATCTAGTAGTAGCAGTGTTGGTTTGTATCTAGTAGTAACAGTGTTAGTTTGTATCTAGTAGTAACAGTGTTAGTTTGTATCTAGTAGTAACAGTGTTGGTTTGTATCTAGTAGTAGCAGTGTTAGTTTGTATCTAGTAGTAACAGTGTTAGTTTGTATCTAGTAGTAACAGTGTTAGTTTTTATCAAGTAGTAGCAGTGTTGGTTTGTATCTAGTAACAGCAGTGTTGGTTTGTATCTAGTAGTAGCAGTGTTGGTTTGTATCTAGTAGTAGCAGTGTTGGTTTGTATCTAGTAGTAGCAGTGTTGGTTTGTATCTAGTAGTAACAGTGTTGGTTTGTATCTAGTAGTAGCAGTGTTGGTTTGTATCTAGTAGTAGCAGTGTTGGTTTGTATCTAGTAGTAACAGTGTTAGTTTTTATCAAGTAGTAGCAGTGTTGGTTTGTATCTAGTAGTAGCAGTGTTGGTTTGTATCTAGTAGTAGCAGTGTTGGTTTGTATCTAGTAGTAGCAGTGTTGGTTTGTATCTAGTAGTAGCAGTGTTGGTTTGTATCTAGTAACAGCAGTGTTGGTTTGTATCTAGTAGTAGCAGTGTTGGTTTGTATCTAGTAGTAGCAGTGTTGGTTTGTATCTAGTAGTAGCAGTGTTGGTTTGTATCTAGTAGTAGCAGTGTTGGTTTGTATCTAGTAGTAGCAGTGTTGGTTTGTATCTAGCAGCAGCAGTGTTGGTTTGTATCTAGTAGTAACAGTGTTGGTTTGTATCTAGTAGTAGCAGTGTTGGTTTGTATCTAGTAGTAACAGTGTTGGTTTGTATCTAGTAGTAGCAGTGTTGGTTTGTATCTAGTAGTAGCAGTGTTGGTTTGTATCTAGTAGTAGCAGTGTTGGTTTGTATCTAGTAGTAACAGTGTTGGTTTGTATCTAGTAGTAGCAGTGTTGGTTTGTATCTAGTAGTAGCAGTGTTGGTTTGTATCTAGTAGTAGCAGTGTTGGTTTGTATCTAGTAGTAGCAGTGTTGGTTTGTATCTAGTAGTAGCAGTGTTGGTTTGTATCTAGTAGTAGCAGTGTTGGTTTGTATCTAGTAGTAGCAGTGTTGGTTTGTATCTAGTAGTAACAGTGTTGGTTTGTACTAGTAACAGCAGTGTTGGTTTGTACTAGTAGGAGCAGTGTTGGTTTGTATCTAGTAGGAGCAGTGTTGGTTTGTATCAAGTAGTAGCAGTGTTGGTTTGTATCTAGTAGTAACAGTGTTGGTTTGTATCTAGTAGTAGCAGTGTTGGTTTGTACTAGTAGCAGTAACAGTGTTGGTTTGTATCTAGTAGTAGCAGTGTTGGTTTGTACTAGTAGCAGTAACAGTGTTGGTTTGTATCTAGTAGTAGCAGTGTTGGTTTGTATCTAGTAGTAGCAGTGTTGGTTTGTATCTAGTAGTAGCAGTGTTGGTTTATATCTAGTAGTAGCAGTGTTGGTTTGCATCTAGTAGTAGCAGTGTTGGTTTGTATCTAGTAGTAGCAGTGTTGGTTTGTATCTAGTAGTAGCAGTGTTGGTTTGTATCTAGTAGTAGCAGTGTTGGTTTGTATCTAGTAGTAGCAGTGTTGGTTTGTATCTAGTAGTAGCAGTGTTGGTTTGTATCTAGTAGTAGCAGTGTTGGTTTGTACTAGTAGCAGTAACAGTGTTGGTTTGTATCTAGTAGTAACAGTGTTGGTTTGTATCTAGTAGTACCAGTGTTGGTTTGTATCTAGTAGTACCAGTGTTGGTTTGTATCTAGTAGTAGCAGTGTTGGTTTGTACTAGTAGCAGTAACAGTGTTGGTTTGTACTAGTAGCAGTAACAGTGTTGGTTTGTATCTAGTAGTAGCAGTGTTGGTTTGTATCTAGTAGTAGCAGTGTTGGTTTGTATCTAGTAGTAACAGTGTTGGTTTGTATCTAGTAGTAACAGTGTTGGTTTGCATCTAGTAGTAACAGTGTTGGTTTGTATCTAGTAGTAACAGTGTTGGTTTGTATCTAGTAGTAACAGTGTTGGTTTGTATCTAGTAGTAACAGTGTTGGTTTGTATCTAGTAGTAACAGTGTTGGTTTGTATCTAGTAGTAGCAGTGTTGGTTTGTATCTAGTAGTAACAGTGTTGGTTTGTATCTAGTAGTAGCAGTGTTGGTTTGTACTAGTAGCAGTAACAGTGTTGGTTTGTATCTAGTAGTAGCAGTGTTGGTTTGTATCTAGTAGTAGCAGTGTTGGTTTGTACTAGTAGCAGTAACAGTGTTGGTTTGTATCTAGTAGTAGCAGTGTTGGTTTGTATCTAGTAGTAGCAAGACTCGTACTAATGGAGACACAGATCTCGAAAATAAAGATGGTGATTATATTTTTGTATGTTTCTGAGGGGGAAGAAAATGAAGACATATACTGATACTCTGCCCAGACACTCAAATTAACCCAAGAGTGGGCTAGTTGCAGCATGCTCTGATCTTAGACCGGCGTGCGTATCAGACACACTAGGAGTCATAAGTTACGAGGAATTTCTTCCTGACACATAGGCCTAATCAATCATTGTTTTATAATGAATATGTAAGCCAGAGCTTGGGGCAAAGCTTGTGTTGGGAGTATGCTTGCAATGTAGGCCTCAAATGAACGTCTGGTGAGCTGAAATGAGTTCAAATATTTTCTCTGCATTTCTACTACTTGTGATGCTGGTTTGAATGTGTCTTATCATGAAATGGTTTGACTTTAAAGTATGCTTGTCTCAACAGAAATGTGGTGACAAGTGCATCAACTTTGAAAAAGTCCCTCCTTAGTTCTTCTTGTACCAATACAACAATCTTGGGTAATAAATAGCATGTGACTATCAGGAATAACAATAAACAAGTTGCTGAATTTGAGTATAGATTAGCAAATGGTTCATGGAAACTACTGTGAACTACTTCAAGAAAACCCTTTCTCTGGGAGATGCACAGACAATAACATAGTAACTACTGTCACATGATTACAAATAACATTAGATTATAAAGCACATTGCCTGAGGATGGTCTTGCAAAGGGATACCCAGACACTCTAGAATTTTGAGAACTTCATGCAATGCTGTTATTATTTCTGCTACAAGCAAAGCACTGATCACTGATGTTGAATACGTCAAGTCAAGCCATACACTCTCAAAAAAGGGTTCTTAATTGTTTCCCTGAAGGGTAGGTAGTGTTTCCCAACTCGTCCTCGAGTACCCCCAACAACTCCAGTCCTCGAGTACCCCCAACAACTCCAGTCCTCGAGTACCCCCAACAACTCCAGTCCTCGAGTACCCCCAACAACTCCAGTCATTGAGTACCCCCAACAACTCCAGTCATTGAGTACCCCCAACAACTCCAGTCATTGAGTACCCCCAACAACTCCAGTTATTGAGTACCCCCAACAACTCCAGTCATTGAGTACCCCCAACAACTCCAGTTATTGAGTACCCCCAACAACTCCAGTCATTGAGTACCCCCAACAGTACATTTTTCTTGAAGCCCTGGACAAGCACACCTGATTCAACATGTTAACTAATAATCAAGTCCTCAATGAGTTGAATCAGGTGAGTTTGTCAGGGACTACAACAAAAATGTGTGCTGTTGGGGCTACTCGAGGACTGGAGTTGGGAAAATGCTGTAGGGGAACCCTTTTTTAGACGGTGGAGAACCTTTTTATATTAGAATAACCCATAATATAAAAATCTGTATGATTCTCCATTACACTGATAGAACCAGAGGGTTCTTCATTACACTGTAAAAACCTTTCCCGGGTACTTATTGCAGTGAAAATACACAACAGTTACTGTATTGTTTTTTTTGTCCAACTGTTCTGCCTGCGGCTATGGAACCCTGACCTGTTCACCGGACGTGCTACCTGTCCCAGACCTGCTGTTTTCAACTCTCTAGAGACAGCAGGAGCGGTAGAGATACTCTCAATGATTGGCTATGAAAAGCCAAATTACATTTACTCCTGAGGTGCTGACTTGTTGCACCCTAGACAACTACAGTGATTATTATTATTTGACCATGCTGGTCTTTTATGAACATCTTGGCTATGTTCTGTTATAATCTCCACCCGGCACAGCCAAAAGTGGACTGGCCACCCCGGTCCCTCTCTAGGTTTTGTCCTTTCTAAGGAGTTTTTCCTAGCTACTGTGCTTCTACACCTGCATTGCTTGCTGTTTGGGGTTTTAGGCTGGATTTCTGTACAGCACTTTGAGATATGAGCTGATGTAAGAAGGGCTATATAAATACATTTGATTTGATATTTTTAGAGCTGGATTAAGGTATTATTGCTGTAAGGAACAGCATGCTGCTGTATTATGTTTTGGGCGTTAACTTGGGAGTTAACTTCATTTGGGATTTGAACTCATAACCTCTCGGTTACCAGCGACCTGACATTCCTGCTAGACCACCTGGTTCATGGGTATGACAGAGATTGTTAGAATATTAGAACTAATAGACATTTGTCCCTATGGGGGAATCCTTGTGGGTGTCGTGTAGAACCCTTTTATTTATCCCTGTAGGGGGACCCTTTAGAGTTCCATTTAGAACCCTCTCATGAAGAAACCTCTGATTCCAGGTAGAAACAATGACAGGTTCAACCGTTATACTTAAAGGATACTTCAGATTTGCTTATGGAACACACTGTTAGGTACTCCCATGGTTCTGGTCAGAACCTTTAAGGGTACATGTGTGCAAAATCTAGAATAATGTCAAATAAAACTGTCTAGCCATTATATTCACTATAAGGTACAATCATTACTGCACTTTAAATGTAGGTGAGTGCAATGTTCTGGCGGGGGCTCCTTGGCACATTTAGGAGCATGGTAAAACATTTTGTATTTTTGCCAACCGTTAGTGGTAGTGTTGTACTAGTTTATCTTCTTGGTGACAGGTGGCAGTATTTTCACGTCCGGATGAAATACATGCCCAAATTCAACTGCCTGCTACTCATCCCCAGAAATAAGATATGCATATTATAAGTAGATTTGGATAGAAAAAAATCTGAAGTTTCTAACACTGTTTGAATCATGTCTGTGAGTATAACAGAACTCATTTAGCAGGCGAAACCCCGAGGACAAACCATTCAGAATTTGTTTTTGAGGTCACTCTCTTTTCAATGGATTTTCATTGGGAATCCAGATTTCTAAGGGATCTTCTTGCAGTTCCTACCGCTTCCACTGGATGTCAACAGTCTTTAGAAATTGGTTGAAGTATGGCCATCTTGAACGAGGGTACCTTGTAGTGTACTGTTAGATAGAGGCGCCTGACCAGAAAGCTAGCTACAGTTTGTTTTCCTCCTGTATTGTACATAGATCATCCCGTCTTCAATTTGATCAATTATTCACGTAAAAAAATACCTAAAGTTCTATTACAAAAGTAGTTTGAAATGTTTTGGCAAAGTTTACAGGTAACTTTTTCAATATTTTATAGTCACGCTGCGCAAGTTGAAACTGGTGTTTTTCTGGATCAAACGCACCAAATAAATGGACATTTTGGATATATATCGACGGACTTAATCGAACAAAACAACCATTTGTGATGTTTATGGGACATATTGGAGTGCCAACAAAAGAAGCTTGTCAAAGGTAAGGCATTAATTATATTTTTATTTATGCGTTTTGTGTCGCACCTGCAGGGTTGAAATATGCTTCTCTCTCTTTGTTTACTGAGGTGCTATCCTCAGATAATAGCATCTTTTGCATTCGCCGAAAAGCCTTTTTTAAATCGGACATGTTGGCTGGATTCACAACAAGTGTAGCTTTAATTTGCTATCTTGCATGTGTGATTTAATGAAAGTTTGATTTTTATAGTAATTTTTTTAAATTTGGCGCTCTGCATTTTCCCTGGCAGAGAGGTTTTAAGTGGTTTTATCATTGTTTTGATGGAGGTTGAGCACATAATTTGTCCACTTCCAGTTCTATCATCGTTGTAAGAGCTTGTGACAATCAAGAGCTGCACTGTTAAAAGGTTACTGTGTTTTTTCCAGTAACTTAACTGCAATTGGTCACCAGGAAGTATTTTTGAATAACTTACTGTCAGCTTACTGCAAGTAGTTATTGTAAAATTCACAGTAACTTACTGGTGCTGGTCTCTGTCACACTCACTGACCTGATGGTGTGGTAGGAAGGTCAGTTTGCTGTCAACCAAGTGTGCTCACCACAAATAATACTTAGTTAAGCTATCTTGTAATCAGTATAGTTAAGGGAAAGTACAGTAAACTAGTTGCAAGTAAGTTACTAGCAATTGAGTTACTGAGAATTTTACAATAACTTACTGACAGCTAGTTGCCAGTTAGGGAACGCAATATTCACAGCAACTTCCAGAAAACTAACTGTCATTAAATTACTGTGAAATGCACAGTAACCTGTTAATATTCCAACTCTTTATTATCACATGCCCTTGCAAAGATTGCAGAACTGATAATGTGCTCAACCGTTGACAATATTTTATTTCATTTTTATTTCACCTTTATTTAACCAGGTAAGCTAGTTGAGAACAAGTTCTCATCTACAACTGCGACCTGGCCAAGATAAAGCAAAGCAGTGTGACACAAACAACAATACAGAGTTACACATGGAATAAACAAGAGTATAGTCAATAACACAATATTTAAAAAATTAAGTCTATATGCAGTGTGTGCAAATGGCGTGAGGAGGTAAGGCAATAAATAGGCCATAGTAGCGAAGTAATTACAATTTAGCAGATTAACACTGGAGTGATAGATGAACAGATGTGCAAGTAGAAATACTGGTGTGCAAAAGAGCAGAAAAGTAAATAAAAACAATATGGGGATGAGGTAGGTAGATTGGTTGGGCTATTTACAGATGGACTATGTACAGCTGCAGCGATCGGTTAGCTGCTCAGATAGCTGATGTTTAAAGTTAGTGAGGGAAATATAAGTCTCCAGCTTCAGCGATTTTTGCAATTCATTCCAGTCATTGGCAGCAGAGAACTGAAAGGAAAGGCAGCCAAAGGACGTGTTGGCTTTGGGGATGGCCAGTGAAATATACCTGCAAGAGTGCGTGCTATGGGTGGGTGTTGTTATTATGACCAGTGAGCTGAGATAAGGCGGTGCTTTACCTAGCATCGACTTATAGATGACCTGGAGCCAGTGGGTCTGGCGACGAATATGTAGCGAGGGCCAGCCGACTAGAACATACAAGTCGCAGTGGTGGGTGTTATAAGGGGCTTTGGTAACTAAATGGATGGCACTGTGATAGACTGCATCCATCAACCACTTAAACCGGTGCAACACTTCCACTGACGGTTGGCACAAAAAACAAAATTCAGTAAATTGTTGTTTACCGTACTTTCGCTGCAACTAGTAGCCTGTAGTGTACTGTAAAAGTGTAGCATTTCATGGCATGAACAAAGAACCCCAGACAAAGAACCCCTCAGGAACCTCAAAGGGAACAAACTGTAGTTGTCATGGCAACAATACCAATGGACAACATTTTGTGGATCTTTTAGCAGATAACCAGCCTGTACTTTTAGCAGATAACCAGCCTGTAATGACTAATGTGGTGATTTAGGCACAAGAACCAATCTTACCATAATAGACCTGTGACAGACTCCCTTTCAAAGCAGACAAGTACCAGAGTTACAACTAGCAGAATTAGTAGAGGTCACATTGCAAGACAAGAGCAAGAAAATTAAACAACATGGCAGAATGAAGAGAGGATGTGGAAGGGGCAGACAAAATAGAAAATATCTGCCAAGCATATGGAGAGCTATTGCATTTAAATGAACACAGTTTAATTACCTGTGACTGATATCTTCATGGTGGCCTCAAGGGGCCGGTTGTTGTCCAGGTCTCTGCTCAGCCTCATGTCCCCATTGTCCTTGTTCAGGATTAGTAGACTCAGCTCGTTGCCCTCCACAAAATTGTACTGGAGGTTATCTGACACATCCGGGTCCTGGGCAGGAACCTTCCCGATCACCCCAGCCGGAAAGCTGTTGGACCTGTTGGTGACGTAGTTGTTAAAGATGATCTCAAAGTCATGTAGGACAGGGTCATTATCGTTGACGTCCAGCAGGCGGATGTGCACAATGGCGCGGCTGACTAACGGTGCAGAGGTCGCCTGGACAATGATGGTGTACTCTATCTTGGACTCGTAGTCTAAATCAGTGAGAGCGATAAGATCCCCGTTGAAGATATCTAGTTGGAAGACCTCTGGGACGTTTCCTTCCACAATTTGGAACAGGATTTGCGCATTGCTTCCCTTGTCAGGATCTGTAGCAGTGATGCGGGCTACAATGGAACCCACAGGACTGTTCTCCACCACATAGACGTACAGTTCGTCCTTTTCAAACACAGGAGCATTGTCGTTGATGTCCAGGACGGACACTTGGACGTCCATGGATGCCTTAAGCGGCGGAAACCCCTTATCCACAGCAAAGGCCTTCAGATTGTACACAGGCACATTCTCCCTGTCAAGTTTCCTGGCTGTTCTAATAATGCCAGAGTACGGCTCAATGAAGAAGTCACCCTCTCCATCATCCCCACCCTGGAAAGTGTAACTAAGTCTCCCATTGGACCCTGAGTCCCTGTCAGATGCAGAAATCTGGAGGATGCTGGTATACACGGGTGCATCCTCAAACACTGTCCCCTGGTATATGTCTCTGAGGAACTGTGGTGCGTTATCATTAGCATCCAGAACAATGATCTCCACATATGTGGTGTCAGATTTCTGGGGGATGCCATTGTCGCGGGCAATGACAGCTAGCGTGTAGGAGGCCTGATCCTCATAGTCGATTTCTATCTGTGTGGTTATGGCACCTGTGTCAGGGTTGATCTTGAACTGTGGCACGTTGTCCTCCATAACATAGCTGATGCGTGCGTTCTCCCCAGTGTCCTCGTCCGTGGCACTGATCACCACCACAGTGGAGCCCACAGGCCGGTCCTCGCCGATCGTCACCTGGTAGTTGGCGATTTGGAACACGGGCTGGTGGGTGTTGGCATCAGTGACGTTGATAAAGACCTGTGCTGTGTCGTAACGCGTGCCATCCGAGGCGATCACCGTCAGGACATACTGGCGCTCCTGTTTGTAGTCCAGTGGCATAGCTAAGGTGATGACTGCCCCTGCAGTCTGACTGGTGATGGCGAACCTGTTCCGCGTGTTGCCGCTGGAAATCTGGTATGTTACCACACTGTTGGCGTCCCGATCTATGGCAGAGAGTGCTAGCACGCTCGTACCTACCAAAGCATCCTCATTCATCTTCAGGCTATACAACCTCTGAGTGAAAGTGGGGACGTTGTCATTCACGTCGAGCACCGTCACACTGACGCTGGCCGAGGAAGACATGACAGGGACCCCATGATCAACTGCTTCAACGCCAAATGTGTAAAAGTCGGTGGTCTCCCTGTCCAGTTCTACACTAACTGTAATCAACCCTGTGCTGTTGTTGATGATGAAGGGGAAGCCTGGAGCCATAGCTGTTAATCTGTACTGCAAATGAGAGTTGTCACCGGAGTCTGCATCAATAGCCTGAATATGGATCACAGAACAACCAACCGCCACATTTTCCAATACTGTAGCTTGAAAGGGTGTGCTAACAAACATAGGGGCATTATCGTTGACATCCACAACTTGCACTACAACTATCCCTGTGCCATTAATCAGAGGTGGCCTTCCCCCATCCTGTGCCTTTATTCTCAAATTATATTCCCTGATGATCTCATAATCTAGAGGGTTGATTATGTCAATGACACCTGTAGGGGAATGGATGTAGAACTGGCCCTTCACGTTGCCACTGATGATGCTGTAGTGGACTTTTGCATTGTTGCCCTCATCTTTATCTGTGGCCTTCACCTGGGCCACTTTGGTGTTCACTGCCACGCTCTCAAGCACCTGGACTACATACCTATTCTCACTGAACTGGGGGTAGTTATCATTCTCATCCTCCACAGAGATATACACTGTAGCCGTGGCACTGCGGGGGCCTGGGTCTTTACCCTGGTCATTAGCCTCCACTATCAGTTGATACTGGGTCAAGGTTTCTCTGTCAGGCCGAACCCTAATCTTGACTAGTCCATTTCTAGGATCGATTTCAAAACCAGCATTATCTTCCCCCTCATTCACAATCTTATAGATCATGTTGGCATTTGATGGGGCATCCCCATCTGTGGCCCTTATAGTCAACACTTCAAAACCTATCTCCACATTTTCCCTAATGCTGACCCTGTACTCTGTCTGCTCAAACACAGGCCCATGATCATTAGTGTCACTTATAGTGACAGTGAGGTAAGCAGTGGCCGACCTCTTAGGGGTGCCATTGTCTGTGGCAATAACTTTGAAGATATGTGTGTCCTTGACCTCCCTGTCCAAAGGCTGCAACGTTGTAATGCTGCCGGTCTGCAAATTGATTTTGAAATAATCATTGGATCTGCTATCGAACAGAGCTTCAATATCATATTCTACTTCACCATCATCGTCGGTATCCAGTGCTTTGAGCGTAATTACGCGAGTTCCCGCCGGTTCATTCTCCGGGACAGACACCTGATAGTTGGGCAGTTGAAACTGGGGAGCGGTATTCACATTTCTTTTTTTACGTTTGGTCCATGAACCCAGTCTACCCAAATCCCCGTCTGTAAACATGGCATGACTATGAAGAGAATTCATTCGCAGTTTCACACGAACAGTGGTGTAATTCCAAAGATGTTGCACCCTGCAGAATACATCCAACTCGTTTCGCTCATTGGGTTGCAGACAGTTTGGCAAAACACTCCCGTTATCAAAAACTACTTTCCAGTCCCCTCCCTTACATAACGAAAGGTAAGAGTGAGGTTTTCGAGTAAAACGTGGTAAATGTTCATAAATGTTCAAAAGCAAAATCCTATTTGAGACGCATGGATATGTCTCTACTGTTGAGAGAATGTTCATGTAAATCTTGGGCTTACCTTCGTTTGCCTTTCTCCTATATTTAATGAAACAATTCTGTCCGTGCACAAAAGTATTGAAGTGAATTAAAATAAAGTTATCCGAGGTACTTGATTTGATCTGAATGTAAAGCGGCGCAGGGTTATTCCTCAACAGCGCACAATTAACTTTTCCTGAGAAATATACAATTCCGTGTTGTCTCTCGATATTGAAAATGTGTCTAGCGTATTTAGGAGTTAAAGTCCTGTCTATTTGATAGATCCAACCCCGTCCAAGAGATACATTTCCGAGCACTACTCCATGCTGTAGAGTATCCGAAACGTGTACATCAAAACATGCAATTACTGGAAAGTGTGATAGAAAACATATCCACGGCCAAAGCATTTGTAATGCCATGGTTTAAAACGCATGGCATCCGCCGAATCTGTCAAGAACATCTATAAAATCCACTGAACAAGTTTTTCCCGGGTCCTCGCCGTCCAATCCCGTTCCATGATGAGTTAGAATGCGAGGATCGGAGCAGAGCATGGCGCGCCCATTAAATAGTTCGAACAGGTCTCACTCTCCAGAGAACAAGAGAGAGGTCCAACTCAGCGGAAAATCGGTCCCCCTCCAGCAGGTGTTTTTTCTCGGTGTTTGCACTCCAAGCAAGTTTCTGTATGGCAGTAAATGGGTGTCGAATTTGGTAAACACAAAATGTATGGCTTATTTGCTATGTGAGTTTTATTTGATCAAATATACGTTTCATAACGCTTAAGTTGTTACTAGTGTTATATAAGTTGGACACCCCGCCAACTTTGACAAAAAAAAACGCTATATCGGAGTTGTCTCGAGATGGCTATGCATATTCATGTGTTGAGGCTAGTAGCATAGCATCTCCGTTGAATTCCGGCGGTTGACTTCAACAACCGTCAATGAATATACAAAACTAGATTACAATAGTGAGATCTATCCACCAATCCAAAGAAAGTATAGGCGGGAGCCAGACCGCCCACATTGCCATTTTGACAACCACTCCCATTGTTAGGGCAGAGAGACGTGTATTTTGTCTGTATGTATATCGATCATCTGTGCACTCTCACCGCCCCAGATCTGAAAGCTCCCCTGCTCCCCAACTCTAGGCTGCGTTTACACAGGCAACCAAATTATATTTTTGTTCAATAATTGGTATTTTGACAGATCTTTGATTGAAAAGATCTGATGTGGTTAGTTAAAATATAATTTACTGGAATAAAGATCAGAATTGGACTACTTGTGTAAAAGCTGCACTGTTTGTCAGTCAAACGCTGATTCCCAAATCTCAGCAGCCGATCACAATGATCTCTAAAAACCTCCTATTTGTACAGGTATATAGTTTTTCTGCGACGTCTCAGACTTAGGTTTGCAAAATTACATTCACATTTTAAAACTGTCCTCATTGTATAACGTATTTTAAAAATCCTATAGAAATTCAGACAATTGAAGATTGATTAAATGATGTCACCTAGTGGACATACTTTCCTATAGGCCAGGGATCATCTAGATTCGGCTGCGGGACGCTTTTTTTTCTTGAGAGGATGGTCGGGGGGCTGAAGCCCAAACAGATCTACTATTTGACTAAAACGTATTCATTTCAAACCTTGCTTTGTATACAATCACAAGTCTCTATTATGCGTGGGAATACTTGGGAACAGATTTCCTAAATTAAAATAACTTGGCGCTGATTTCCTGGTGTTTTTACAGTATTTTCTGTCCAACAATTATTTATTTTTTAATTAATTGGTCAGGAAACTTGGAGGGCCAAGTAAAACCACCCGCAGGCCACCAGTTGGGGAATCCTGCTATAGGAAGATTCTACTATCATGTGGCCTAAAGAGCCTGGTTGGGGAATCCTGCTATAGGAAGAATCTACTATCATGTGGCCTAAAGTTAGCCTGGTTGCCAGTCATAGTTTAGATATTACATTCCACTCCTTGTACTCTGTGTCATTTGCCCATCTCTTTGGCACATGACAGAGTACAAGGACTGGAATGTTACAGAGACTGATACCCAGACTTGCCTAAATTCTCTCTCCACTACAAATGATTAAAATGTATATATCAAATGTTTGGCATTTCTAAAATGCATCAGAATTGTATATTTCTTGGTACAGACAGGTAGAACATCCTTACATCATAAGATGCTCTACTAAATGTCCAAGGATACAAAACATCAGCATCTTATCTCACATTTGACACCTATACCAAGTACACTACATAACCAAAAGTACTGAATGTGGATGTTGGATCATTGCTGCAGGGACTTGCTTCCATTCATCCACAAAATAATTAGTGAGGTCGGACACTGGTGTTGGGTGATTAGGCCCGGCTCGCAGTCTGCGTTCCAACTCATCCCAAAGGTGTTTGATGAGGTTGAGGTCATGGCTCTATGCAGGCCAGTCCAGCTCTTCTACACCGATCTCGACAAACCATTTCTGTATGGACCTCACTTTGTGCATGGGGGCATTATCATGCTGAAAAAAAGGGCCTTCCCCAAACTATTGCCACAAAGTAGCATCACTACTCTGGACGGTTCTGATTTAGAATATGTGGACAACTATAAATACCTAGGTGTTCGGCTAGACTGTAAAATCTCCTTCCAGACTCATATTAAGCATCTCCAATCCAAAATAAAATCTCAAATTGGCTTCCTATTTTGCAACAAAGCCTCCTTCACTCATGCAGCCAAACATACCCTCGTAAAACTGCTTATCCTGCCAATCCTTGACTTTGGGGATGTCATTTACAAAATATCCTCCAACACTCTACACAGCAAATGGGATGCAGTCTATCACAGGGCCATCCATTTTGTCACCAAAGCCCCATATACTGCACCATTGTGGGGGATGCTCTCGTTGGCTGGTCCTCGCTACATATTAGTCGCCAAACCCACTGGCTCCAGGGCATCTATAAGTCTTTGCTAGGTAAAGATCTGCCTTAGCTCACTGGTCACCATAGCAACACCCACCAGTAGCACACGCTCCAGCAGGTATATTTCACTGGTCATCCCCAGAGCCAACATCTCCGTTGGCCGCCTTTCCTTCCAGTTCTCTGCTGCCAATTACTGGAACGAATTGCAAAATACAATGAAGTTGAAGACTTACATCTCCCTCACTAACTTCAAGCATCGGCTGTCAGAGCAGCTTACCGATCGCTGCAGCTGTACACAGCCCATCTGTAAATAGCCCAACCAACTACCTACCACATCCCCATATATATGATTTATTTTCAGCTCTTTTACACACCAGTATTTGTACATCCTGATCTGCACATCTAGCACTCCAGTGTTAATTGATAAATTGTAGTTACTTTGCCACTACGGCCTATTTATTGCCTTACCTCCTAACTTTATTTGCACACATTGTATCCACATTTTCTATTGTGTTATTGACTGTACATTTGTTTATCCCATTTGTAACTCTGTGTTTTTGTCACACTGCTTTGCTATATCTTGGCCAGGTCACAGTTGTAAATGATAACTTGTTCTCAACTGGCCAACCTGGTTAAATAAAGGTGAAATAAAATAAAAAATAAGTTGAAAGCACAGCATCATCTAGAACGTCATTGTATGCTGTATTGTTAAGATTTCCCTTCCCTGGAACTAAGGGGCCGAGACCGAACCATGAAAAACAGCCCCAGACCATTATTCCATCTCTACTAAACTTCAGTTGACGATATACATTTGGGCAGGTAGTCTTCTCCTGGCATCCGCCAAACCCAGATTTGTCAGTTGGACTGCCAGATAGCGAATTGTGATTCATCACTCCAGCGAACCTGTTTACACTGCTGGAGTCCAATGGAAAGCATTACACCACTTCAGCCAATGCTTGGCATGACGCGTGGTGATCTTAGTCTTGTGTGCAGCAGCTCAGCCAAGGAAACCTCTTTCACGAAGCTCCTGACGAACAGTTCTTGTGCTGACATGGCTTCCAAAGGCAGTTTGGAACTCGGTAGTGAGTGTTGCAACCGAGCCAGACGATTTTTACGCACTACAGCACTCTGCGGTAGCTGTTGATCCTAGACATTTCCATTTCACAAAAACAGCCTTTACAGTTGACCGGGGCAGCTCTAGCATGGCAGAAATTTAACAAACTGACTTGTTGGAAAGGTGGCATCCTATGACGGTCCCACGTTAAGTCACTGAGCTCTTCAGTAAGGTCATTCTACTTCCAATGTTCGTTTATGGAGATTACATGGCTGTGTTCTCAATTTTACACACCTGTCAGCAAGGGTGTGGCTGAATTAGCCAAATCAACTCATTTGAAGGGGTGTTCACATACTTTTGTATATATAGTGGATGATATCTTATTTATGAGAGCACAACAACATCTGTCTGTGGGCAGGAGCTGTTCCTTCAGTCAAAGTCAAACTTCTGGGTGCCCAGCCAATAGTGGAGGAGACTGTCTCCGAGGCAATGAGCACAGGTCAGCTCTCTGGCCCTAATACCAGACTTGCATTCATTCACATGCAAGACTCAGCATCACAATAAGTTAAATGAAGAACATTTATTAGAGCTTTTAAAAGAATCACACAGAGCTGCAAGACGGTAACAAACAAAAATAAAAAGGTACAGTACCATTCTTAAAAAGAAATCAGATTGGTGACTTACATGTATACTAACAGTCTCGACTTAAAACTATCTTTTCTTAAACCCTTGATCATCAGCAGCTAGTTCTCATTATAAATGTCATTTGTGTGTGGTACAGGCACAAGCACAAGTGTCAGCAGGAAGGCTATTGGAATCAATATACATGTAGAGGAAATGCTGGAATGCTCAATTGCGATATTATTAATCAAAAGGATAAGTTGATCAGGGGTGCTTCATTTAAGGCATGGTCCTTGTCTTCTGGACTCCATTTGATCAGGGGCGAGCTCAGGTCAATCAGCTGTAGGTGGGAAAAAATACACATACAATTACCAGAAATCAGTGTGGTCATGAATCCTGACAAAATATGTGATGAGTTAACTGGGTATCATGGCACTGCCTTTCTCAATAGGAATTGTTTAATAATTTGAGTCAGTCATCATAATGTATGGAGTACATTCTCTCACCTGACCACCAGAGGGCTTCACAGAGGCTGTTCTGATCAGGACAGGAGTGCTGGAGAGGTCAATTAGGAGTTTCTCATAAGGCCTCAACACAGGTGCCGGGGCATCTACCAGCAAAACCTATTGGACAAGACACCCCAGAACATACAAACGTCATTCAACCAAAGACAAATAACTTATGAAAGCTGAAACAAGACAACATATCAACTACTTCCACATATCAAGACATTACCTCATTAACATCCTGGGTCTTCATCAAATTGCATTGAGGCTGCTCTAGCAGCTTTTCAGTGTTCTCCAGCTCCTTGGATTCTTCATTCGGCTCAGGGTGGTTGTTTTCCTTGTTAGTCGGAGGAGGCACCTGGTCCATTCCTGGTTCTGGGTCATCCTGACATACCCCCAGCTCTTCTGGATGGGGGACCGTAGCAGGGGTGGGGGGCTGCACCTCTGGCTCGTCCTCCAGGGAAAATGGCTGGACGGTCTCCTCTTCTGGTGCTGCTGCCACCTCCTCTTGGTAGCTCCCTTTCACCTGGGCGGGACTGAAAAAAATAGTTATGTTATCACCAACTAGCCTATTTTTATTATATCACAACACCTTACCCTAACACTGATTCATTGTCACTTATAGCAAGACTATTATCTTGGCCCTTTTAGACAGAGTCCAGTGTGGTGGTCCTAGTGTGGCAGCTGCTTTCTCACCTCCAGTAGATGGCCCTCTGGATAGAGGCTGGCCGGACGGCCATGCTCAGGGAAGGCCTGCCTGGCCGTGAAATGCTATTCGGGGTGAGCATGGGGATACCAGAGATCCTCCGGTTCACAGGGGTGGGAAGGGCAGAGGGGTGTCTCATCTTGGGTTGCACTGCCTTGTTCCCCCCACCAGGGGGCGTCTGGAACAGCTCTGGAACTGGTCGTTTGTGGGGGAGACTGATGGATAGAAGGGGGGAGGCATATTCAATGCTAATGGTATGACTAGGATGACTAACATCCTCAGTATTCTAATAATCATCAATGGTGTACAATTTCCGACTCCAGACACTTAGGAATAAAAAAATAATAATTTAAATCCTAGTTACAGTACCTTTCCACACTGCAAGCAGACATCAATCTCTTTGGCTTCATGATGAGAGGGGCATCAGGGGATGAAACAGCTTTGTAGGGAAGACAAATAAATATGTTAACATTTTTGCAAGCAAAAAATTATGAGCCTTTCCATTCAGAAACATGAAGTAAGACAAGCCAGTGATCAGTAGTAGCTGCTCAAAGGTAGCCAACAGTTGACCAGTCCTCACCTTCCAACCTCCTCTTGAACTGACTAGTAGGGGTTGGAGCAATGAACACCTTGAGTTTGGGGTTGCCCTTGACGACGTCCTTAGTCTTCGCTGAAGATGAGGTGGGGATGTTGGGCACAGAGGACATTCTCTCCACGTTCATCTTTGCTGGGGTCTGGTACAAGGGGGTGGCTGTGGCCACCGGTTCAACTCTCTTCAAAGGGGTGGACTGAACCGTTTTAAATCTGTCTTGGTCAGAGAGCTTCCTTCCCGGGTCTGAGATGACACGGCGTGCGCCTGTGGTGGAAGAGGGCAGCCCCGGAGCTCGGCTGATGAGGGTAGACTTGCAGGTCTTGGTGGCACTCACAACAGGATTGGTGAGTCGGCTCTTGCCAGCAGGCAGGCGGCCATTTGGGCCACTGATGCTGGAGTTGAGGGACGTGCTGAGTTTACCTAAAATCAGAGAGAGGTCAGATATTTGCATTGCACTTTCCATACACTTCATATCTTTGAAATGGTTGAACTGTAGACAGCACCTTGAAATTACACTGTGAAGCTCTACACAGGGCCTCACCTTTCCCTGTGGGTGACACAGACAGACTGGAGTTGAAGCTGGACACTGAGGAAGAGGAGGAAGACGTGTTTCTCCTCTGGTCAGTCACCCTCCTGGTCTGAGGAGGGGGGGCTTTGACCGCTGACGGAGCCCGCATCCCACTCTGAATAGGACAAGGACATTCATGTTTCAACACCTGCCATTTTATCAGAGGGTATTCACATATTTTACCACCTGATCTGATGTCTCATAAAATATATATATATATATATATATATATATATATATATATGAATTAAGAATTCTGTTTAAAATGTCAGTGTCTGATGATATCAGCAAATTCCTCTGGGTTACCTTGCTAGGGGGTACGAGGGTCCTCTTCCCCTGCAGACTGGAGTTGAGGGAGGTGTCGCTGATGTCGGAGGCTATGCTGGCTGTGTCAGAGAGAAGGTCCTCGCAGGAGGCTGCTCTGCTGGAGTTACGACTACCTGGGCTACGCCTCAGCCCCAAGTTACCCTGAAAGAAACAGACTACATGAGTTGAGAACTTTCTACAGTACTGATTTGACCTTAGACTATACAGAATGATCGAGGCTATGTGGCTAGATATGTTCTAAGAGCCCATACTTTGCTTGGAGGAGCCAGCATGGTGGTCTTCTCAGCAGGCGCTGGTCTGGTCTTGGCTGTCTGCAAAGCTGTCGTCGCGGTCGCTCCTCGGGCTGCTGGTTGTTGTTTGCTAGGGAGCACCCCGGTGTTGCAGACCAGCCCTACCCTTCCTCGGAGCACCATCTTGGTCCGAGTCGTAGTCCCTGCTCTCACAGGGCTGGAAGTGCCAACACGGCTCGTAGTGGAGTTAGAAACCTCACCATTCCTTAACAACCGCTGCTGAATAGCAGGAGGGAGCTGCTTCAATGGACTGTCCTGCACACAGAAGGTCTCCCTTTTGATAGGGCTTAGGACAGCATCAACTGGCTTTCTGAACATGCCCAGTTTGGCCCCAGCATCCTGCACAAAGTCTTCTTTCGGTTCTTCTTTACTCAATGTGAGTGTACCGTTGGTTACCCCTACATCAGGGTGCTGCTGGTTGACAACTAGTTGACTGGCTAGTAGGTTGGCTTCCTTGCAGATTTCCTCAAACTTGTCCACAGCCAAAGGACTCCAGCTGGGCCCCTCACCCACTGAAGATAAACTGCTGACGTTTTCCTTGACAATGGTCTCCAGACCGACGGAGATACACCTCTCCTTGTGATAGACCGGACCAACAAAAACCTCATCGTCTTCATCTCCTCTTGAGCTTTAAACAAGGGGGAATGATTTTACAATGTTATTTTTCATATGTAAGTGATGTAACATTTCCCAAGTAAAATGTATAGACAATGGTAGTATCAAATACAAAGACAGATTGTGAGTTCAGTGGCAACGCATTCAAGAGAGAAATGCATACAAACCAAAGAAATGGAAATCAAAGATATCTTTGACACCAACCTGGCAGGTGAGAGTGAAACGTCAAAATCAAACTTCTCTTCAGCCAATGAGAAGAATTCTTGTGGGAAAGGAACAAGGACATTTAAACAAACAATGCACGAAAAAAATACAATCCTTTGATAGGAAGAACAGTGTTTGTCTCGCTACTAATAGTACATGAGCCATGGGGGTTGGTCGGCTCACTTGGGGTGACGATCTCGCTGTGATTTTCTTGAAGGTCTAACTAACCTAGTTATGTCACAATCATATGCGACTTTGTGAACTCGACGGCCCAAACTTGGGGGTCTGGCTCATGGACTTTAACGTTACACAGTTGACAATGTGAATAGCAATGGAATAAATTACAGTTAACAAGAAATAAGGATAAGAAAGCCGAGTTACCACTGTTGGCATGGGAATCCATACTCCTCACGGGACTAGGACAGGTCGCTAGGGCCCAGAGTGCAGATGTCGTAGTAGGTTAACGTTAGTCGTCCTTCATAGGGAAATGAGGAATTGAAAACGTATGAAAAACAGTGATAGAGAAGCTAGCTAAAAGCTAACGTTATATCTAATAAATCTACGTTAACATTAACTAGCTAGTTTTGACCGACGAGCATGTATTATGAACATAACTAGCTACCATATCAGAATTCATTTACATTGTTGGTTAGCTAGCTAACTTTAGCCCAATCCTTATTTTAGTTAGTAATGTATGTGTAGCCTTTTTTTAAATGTATCTAGTTAGCAGTAATCTAGCTAACGCGTTAGCTGGCACGACATACAATAAAATGCATCTGGCTAGCTACGTAGGTCGTTACGACGAATTCCGTATTTCCAATACATCCAAACAGCACCTACCGTCTTATGTTAGTAAATAAGTTTGCTAGTTATATTCTGCTAAATCGATGTCATGCAGTTCAACATCTGTTTCAAGAATATGTATTTGGTCCGAGAGTAAGAGATATTTCAAATTTCGTGAACAAACAAGTCCATGTGACATGCAGGGCTACCTCGACATTGGTTGAAACGTCTGGCATAAGCGACACCAAAGCGACTGGGAATTGTAGTCATTTTGCCTTTACATTTTTATTTAACCTTTATTTTGACTGGGCGAAAACATAAATATAAAGTAAGTAGCCTAGAAATATTTTTTTTTGTTGCCGGGGTATCTGTTCTTACTTGAGTATTTATATGTTTTATTTTTACTCAACTAGCTACATTCCTAGCTAACGTTACATTTCCTAAAAAATGTATGTACTTTTTACTCCGATACATTTATAATTCCTGGTGGAATTTGTGTGATGCATTTTTGCATCACATAAACTGAAATAGAAGAGTGTAGAATTTCAGCAACCAGGAAATGACAGAGCGATTTCTACATTGACGCTTGTATCAGTCAGTCTACCATTTTTCGTTGTGCTCGAGGAGATGGCCACACTTTCTTGTGATGCCAATATAAGAGAGGGAGGGAGGGTGGTTTTCCCTCTTCGGTCTGGCTTTTTTTTTTGTCAGCAAGTCTGCATTTTAGAATGCGATTTTGTATTGGCCAAAATGTTTGTTTAGTGAAAAAAGATTGTGAAACACTAGCATTCCACTATTACTGCAGAAATATTATGCACATTTTCTGAAATTACAATCCAAAAATTCTACATGTAGCTCCTTTAAGGAGGATTTTTCGCTTTTACTTCAGTCCTTTTCTGTTAAGAAATGTCACTTAAACTCAGGTATGACAGGTATTACTTTTTCAATAATAGACTATTATAATACTTGCATTGCGATCAGGGAGAACCAGATACCGGTTGGCCTATATGGTGTGGTGTGTATTTTTTCAGAGACACTGATGGCCAAATTCAATAGCCTTTTTAAATGAACTGAGTGTTGCAATAATGACTGAATGTTGAGAAAAAGTTTTTAAAAATATAGAGGACAGATTCAAAACCATTTAGGTAAGCTAAATAATTAATTTTATTTTCAAAACCATACACATTACTCAACAAGTTTCAAAAATGAATATCGACCACAACAGCCATTGCTTAAAATAAACAGACACAAAGTACTTTATTACCAAATATTGAGATAAAAAAAAATCCTTATAGAGGTGGATAAACAGTCATTCCCAATGTTGAATGAAACTACAGAGAAACAAACAAAAGTTGCTTATGGATTCTTCATTTTTTTACCATCTACAGTACTTCCATTGGATTGGGATTTATACCTTCTTTCTTCTTAATATGAAGTTTGAAATTGCAATACAGGGAAGAAATCCCAAATAAATATGTCCGTATCCACAAAGTATCTCAGAGTAGAAGTGCTGATCTAGGATCAGTTGACTCTTTTAGATCATAATGAACCAGATTAAAAGGACAGATCCTAGATCAGCACTCCTACTCTGAGATGGTTTATGGATATGGCCCCTGGATTTCAGAACCCCCCCCCCAAAAAAAACAACAACTCTGTTTTGAATCCTTTTCAATTCTGCCCCCAAAATGATGATACCCTGACTTTTGTGAGGGATGAAAACTACTTAGTTTTCTTGAAGAAGATACAAAGCTAGGCTATATTTTACAAAATATTAAGTCTCTCTGAAGGAGGTTATATGCAATAAAGTACTCTGTGCCGAGAGTCTAAAGTCCCATGTATCTTGCGTAGTTTCTATGTTTCCTGGAGGGTATTTCAAAAAGCAGAATCAATATGGTAATCAACTTTAAATAATAACAACCCAAATCTCCCAGGTCAGTTCACGGGAGAGGTCAAATGGAAAGGGATATCAATGGGTAAGTATTACTTTATCAACTAACTGTACATGTTAATGATGTAGAGAATCAAGTTATATCAGTTAGCTGGGCAAACCCTTTGACCCTATTTGTGAAATACAACCCAGGTCATCAAAACCATTCAGCACATTAAACGTCTTTGAAATACGTGGTTTTTGATCAGGCAACAACCTACTCCTAATTTAAAATGGTAAAAAATGACTTAAAACCAACAATACACTCACTTCACATAATTATCTCTACAGACACATTGTACAGTATGTATAGTATGTATAGTATCCTTGATTCATAATGAGACTTTCCATGGAGTCGGTGCTTTTCATCTGTGGAAGCTCCACTTTCCAGTAAACATGAAATGTAGTTTTGGAATGATTGGGAACAGAGTGAATATTTACAGTGTGGAATTGTGTACATGGATATTTGTGGTTGTTTTCCAGTTATTCTAACCTCTCCTAATAGACCACAAAACCACCTCTTCTTATTTCGCTAGATATTTCTATGTACCTAGCAAAATACATACCAAATAGAACTTGCAGGCAAAATAGTTCAGTTTTAATAGAAACCTGTTTTCTCCTAAAAAACAGCCATATCTAAAATACAGTATATATATTTTAAATTTCACAGCCCCATGTTGTACATGTTATTACGTAGGTCTTTCACAGACAATCAAAGTTTCACAAACGTGTAAACAGGTCTGCTTTCACAACATGAATGAAATCGTAAAAATATACATAGCCAATGCATTAATTCTTTAGAAGTATTGCTGATGTACAGCAATGCGTCCCAGCCTCCCTGTTCATTCCATGACTTTTTTAAAGCGTAGTCTATAATTCTTTCATTCAAAATATGCACCCCTCCATCGATACAAGACCATAAAATATGAAATATCTGATGTCCTCAATTCCAGTCCAAACCAAAACTTCTAGAAGCCTCCTCTCCCCACATCTTGGTATTGTTAAGTGGGCTGAGGTCAGTGGGCCATTGGTACTACGGTCCAGCTCAGAGGGAGGTCTCCAGGCTGTTCAGCGGGCTCCCAGGGCATGCCGGAAGCACAGCACTCTCAGGATTCCCGCTAATCTTTGGGCTCTCCTTGTGGAGGGGGATGATCATGTCCACAGCGTTATTGTTCTGGTTGGGCGAGGACGGGAGGGTGGCCAGCTTGGAGTGTGGGGGCAGAGTCTGTGCAGCGTTGCGCTTGGTGGGGGCATCGTCCTCCCCCTCTGTGTCATCGATGAGTGGGATCTGTGGCTCTGAATCTTCTATCCTGAACTCTGGGGTTGTCATGAAGTTGTGGATGGAGTTGCGGGACTCCGGGGTCTCCAGACCCTCGTAGGGGGACATAGTGTCTCGGAAGGCATTCACTACGCGGATCTGGACAGTTTGGGGACAAAGACACAGTCAAAATATGAGTATTGAGAGCCCATTGAAAGTTAATAAAGCACAATACTGAGTTTGTATCCAGGCCAATGGTAGCTATGGTTTGGTGTAAAGCTGAGGGATGATTATGAGCTGAGATGTAATTGTGAGTTGACCATACATACCTGAGTCTGGATCCTGCCTAGACCTCTGCACCAGAGGACCTGTCCCCTCCTCATCTCCATCTCAGCGTGGTCGATCTCATCCAGGTCCTCCATCTCCTCCAGCTCCTCCTCAGGGATCTCCTCCTGCTGCGTGCCATGGCCTGCAGACTTCAGGAACTTCAGCCGGCTGGTGGGGACAGTGGTGACCACCTAGAAATGAGACACAAACTCAAATGTTGAACTCATTTGTGACAAAACTTTTTTTTGTAATTTAATAACAGGCAAGTAGATCACAGGGACTTCAAAGGACATTAGATACCGGTAATAAGCTCACCTGGCCCCACAGTAGACATCCAAAGCCCAAGAAGACACACCAGAGCCATTGGTCGATGGTGAGGCACACACAGCTGAAAGGTTTCCCTCCAAACTGCACTATCACAATCTGGATGACAAAACACAGGGTGATTGGAGAGCAATGTTACTTTCTTTCCAATATGAAATCCCCTGTGTGAATTTCCTGTATAGATCTGAATGCTGCTCACCTGGATGATGAACGTTCCGAACACAATGGAGCAGAAGATCATGTTTTTGAAGATGCCGTCAAAGACGTTGCGCTCGCCGTGGATCTTGCGGGCGTTGATCTCGTTGAAGAGTTGCATCATGACGAAGGTGTTGAAGACAATTGTGTAATGTTCTGAGGGAGGTGCGTGGAGCGGTGCGTACCTCCCACTGTCAATGTCGAACATCTGCTCCCCTGTGGTGGAAACATACAGTGAGGGGGGAAAGTATTTGATCCTCAGATGATTTTGTCCGTTTGCCCACTGACAAAGAAATGATCAGTCTATAATTTTAATGGTAAGTTTATTTGAACAGTGAGAGACAGAATAATAACAAAAAACTCAAAAATGTTATAAATTGATTTGCATTTTAATGAGGGAAATAAGTATTTGACCCCCTCTCAATACATTACATTTGCTTTCATAACTTTATCAAGAACAAAGTTGGAGGGAAAGAGGGGAAAAAAATACATTAACTTTAATGTCAATGTCCAATTGGCACGACTAATTGAATTGACCCCCAGGCGGTGCTCACCGGCGAACAGCAGAGTGAAGATGATGGTGAGCTGGTAGACAGCGTGGCCCAGGATGTTCTTCATCATGGTTCGAGAGATGAGGGGCTTGTTGCGGCCGTACGGCTTCCTCAGCAGGAGAGACTCAGTTGGGGGCTCAGTGGCCAGGGCCAGCGAGGCAAAGGTGTCCATGATCAGGTTCACCCACAGCATCTGGACAGCTTTGAGAGGAGAGTCCTGAGGGGAGATGTAGTTTGAGTTATGTATAACTCTCCACTTTTCAAAGACAGTTGTAACTTGTAGAGTAGATAATAAAAACTCCCTATAGGCAGTTAGACTCTCTCTGTGCCTCAACTTTACAAGCAAAAAGGCAAGATGGGAAGGATGGACATGGCAGAAATAGAGAGTGTCTCACCTGTGTGATGCAGGCTCCGGTGAAGGCCACAATGACAGCCACCACATTAACCGTCAGCTGGAACTGGAGAAACTTTGAGATGCTATCGTAGACGTTCCGTCCCCACATCACCGCCTTGACGATGCTGCTGAAGTTGTCATCTGTCAGGATGATGTCTGAGGCCTCTTTGGCCACATCCGTGCCTGCAATGCCCTGTGGGCACATCATGTCACAGCGTATTAGTCACAGCACCAAAAGTATCCGTCTGGTTGAATGAGAGAGAGAACCTACTCATATAATATTGATGGGACATAACATGTGCCAGATCTTGGAGTATAATAATACCATGGCAAATCCAACATCAGCTTTCTTCAAGGCAGGGCCGTCATTAGTACCATCTCCTGTTACAGCAACAACTTGTCTTGGTTCTTGTACAGTGCTATCCATTATACCTGTGAACAGAGGCAAGCATCATCCCTTTAGATAATATGTGAGACCTAAAAATGTATCTGTAACTTTCCAAAAATAGTGATGAATGGAAGAAAAAAAACACAAACATACCTTTCACTAAGGTATGTTTGTCAGTGGGTGAGGATCTTGCAAGCACACGGAGTTTGGGCCAAATCTTATCAATGCGCTCCTGCTCAATCTGGAAGTAGACATTCCTTGGGTTACTCTATCATCCCATTTTCTTTTTACAGAAACAGTTCCATTTTGTGAGAGGAATATTACCTCTCCCAGTTCATTTCTAATTCGTCGGTTGAACTCTTTGCCGTCTATACAGAGGAAGTCATCTCCGGGCTGCAGTATGCCACACTTGCTAGCGATGGCCCGAGCCGTGTTGATGTTGTCCCCTGTGACCATGCGCACTGTGATGCCAGCGCGCTGACACCTCTTAATGGCGTCAGGTACCTAGGGTGGAAGAAGAATACCTTACTGTCCATTTTTTCTCTTGAGATTATGGAAATGTGTGTTTTGCTTATAATTCAACGCCCCAGAGACACACTCACAAACACCTGCTTTCCTTTTTAGGGTGATTATACATGTACACTGTTGAGGGTTATAGCAACACAAACATTTACCTTCTTCAATTAATTAGACCTTTGCAACAAGGACCTTTTGTTTGAGCTCCAATGGCCCTTTTACCTCTGGCCGTACGGGGTCCTCGATGCCCACCACACACAAACAGGTGAGGCCGGTGAGGATGTCAGTTTCATTTTCCCAGTCAGGCTCGCCGTCGGCAGGGGGGAAGTCCCTGTAGGCCAGGCAGATGGTCCTGAGGCCCTCGGAGGCCATGGGCTCGATCACCTTCTTCACCACGTCATCTCTGTCCCTGGACTTAAAGACCTTAGCCTCCCCATTGGCTGTCATGATCTTACAACACCTGTGTTGAGATAAAGAGGGAATTTATTTTAGGTTTATATTTATATTAGGTTTATATTAAATGTATATATTAGATTTCTATTTATATACTGTATATATAAGGTTTATATTTATATTAAGTTTATATACTATATATATTAGGTTTATATTTATATACTGTATATATTAGGTTTATATTTATATTAGGTTTATATTTATATTAAGTTTATATACTATTTATATTAGGTTTATATTTATATTAAGTTTATATACTATATATATTAGGTTTATATTTATATACTGTATATATTAGGTTTATATTTATATACTGTATATATTAGGTTTATATTTATATACTGTATATATTAGGTTTATATTTATATTAAGTTTATATTTAAGTTTATATTTATATTAGGTTTCTGACAAATAATACTGAGCAAGTTAATTTGCTGAGTTAAGTCCTGGCTAGGCTAAGCGTAGGATTGATCACCCTGTCGCTGGCCGCCTTTGAGGAGGGTGTATAGTGTGAAAGGCCGAAACACCCTAGGAACCAAAGGTACACTACTGACGATGCGCTCCCCAAATTTCACCACGCTCACTGTTCATTAACTCTTGGAAGTGCTTGCACAAAGGATAGTAACATCTCATCCTGTGTTCTTGGAATCTGGCCTACTTCTTCAGGAGGATCTCTGATGCTCCTTTGCTGAACATGCGGTAGCTCCCATCTGCGTTCTTTAGCACCGTGCTCATGGACTTCCTGACTGAGTTGAAGGTGTAGACCTTGAAGAGCTTCTCCTCTGGGACCTCATTGCGGATGGTCATATAGTCCCGTCTCAGATCCAAGGCAAAGCCCAGCAAGGCACATTCAGTCTTGTTGCCTACTTGGCGCGGCAGCCCGCCCTCCTTCTCAGGAGACTGAGACAAACCATTTACACATTAAGGTCAGTTCCAAACTTCAAATCAACTGACATAAATTCAATTCTTTACAAATACTTCCCATTGATATCAATGCATGATCGAAATGAAGGTCTAAGTACCCAGATCTCAAGAGGATTTGGCTCTGGCTTGAAATCCCTGACCTGGCACTCAATGTATTTAAACAGATGTCAATAAAATATTGTCAAGAAAATAGCTTTATTGCAGATCTTTTTGTGTTCTGTTTGCCAGAGTTGAAAATCTCAACAGAGTGAAATATTTTCACTTACCATGATCTTGGAAGTGTAAGCACAGTTGACTCCGATGCCCATAATGAGCAGGTCCAAGACTTTGCCTGGGATGAGGTCAGGCTCAGGAACCACCCTGTAGTGCCTGTCTCCCAGATAAGCCTGGACCACGGTCATCCTGTTCATGGTTAATGTCCCCGTTTTGTCAGAGCAGATGGCTGTGGCGTTGCCCATGGTTTCACAGGCATCCAGGTGCCTCACCAGGTTGTTGTCTTTCATCATTTTCTGAGGAAGAGAGGAGGCTATTTTTTTGTGATCTGGCAATGCGATTCTTAATGACTCCTGTCTGAATTATACATACTGTGTTAACATGGTAGTGATACCTACTTTGACAGAGTAGGCCAATGAGATGGTGACGGCCAAGGGGAGACCTTCGGGCACGGCCACCACTAGCACAGTTACACCTATGATGAAGAACTTGACACAGAACTGTATGTAGATGGGTGTGCAGTCCGCGACCCATGGTAGGCCCTGGATCCAGAAGGTGTCCACCATAAACAGAGTTATCAGGATGATTACTGTCAATCCCGACATGAACAGGCCTGGACAGGTGAAAGGATAGGAGTGAACACCATGAAAGAGAAAAATATCTTTAATGATGACACACTGAGACAATCTGCTGTGGAAATCAAACGCACTTTCAGAATTCCGAATTTTGCTTGGTTGAAATAGAGGGCTTCCCTTGTGATGGTCTTACCTGCTTTGCCGATCTGCACCGCTAATTTGGTCAACTTCCCCTGGAGCACAGACTTTTCCTTCTTTGGTAGGTTGGCTTTCTTCTTCTCCTCTCCTCCATCGTCACTGTTTAGGGGCTGCATCTCCACGCCTGCACCACCCTTAGACTTACCTGAGGGAGACGAGAGGATGGGTTCAAATGACATTAAGTTGAAATAGAGACATTTTGGGAAACATTGGGTTCACATCTAATTCACAACATGGGCCCATCAAAACTAATTTCCTCAGAGATGACAAGAGTGTAACTATACTCCCAGAATAACTATACTCTGTAACTATACTCACTGAGTAACTATGCTCTCCGAGTAACTAACTATACTCCAGAAGTGGATATATTCCAGAGTAACTAACTATACTCTCTGAGTAACTAACTATACACCCTAAGCAACTACACTCCCTGAGTAAATAACTATACTACCTGAATAATTAGACTCTCTGAGTAACTAACTATACTCCCTGAGTAACTAACAATAGTCCTTGAGTAACTATACTCCCTGAGTAATTGTACTCCCTGAGTGTAAGGAATAAAATAAGGAATAAGGCAGTAAAAACCAGGAGAAATCTACTTCTACAGTATCAAACTTGTCACGCCCTGACCTTAGAGAGCCTTTCTATGTCTCTGTTTTGGTTTAGTCAGGGTGTGATTTGGGCTGGGCGTTCTATGTTTTGATTTTCTACGTTTTCTATTTCTTTGTGTTTGGCTGGGTATGGTTCTCAATCAGGGACAGCTGTCTATTGTTGTCTCTGATTGGGAATCATACTTAGGCAACCTTTTTCCCTGTTGGTTTTGTGGGAAGTTGTCTTTGCTAGGGGTACTATAGCCCTTGTAAGCGTCACGGTCGTTTTTGTTATTTTTGTTTGCGACATTATCAAATAAAAATAAAATGTACGCTCACCACGCGGCACCTTGGTGTCATTCCGACGATGATGGCTGTGACAGAACTCCCTACCACCAAAGGACCAAGCAGCGTGGTGAAAGGGACTCCTGGACATGGGAGGAGATCCTGGATAGTAAGGGACCCTGGAGGCAGGCTGGGGAGTATCGCTGTCCAAAGGAGGAGATGACTGCAGCGAAGGAGGACCGGCGGCGATATGAGGAGGCTAACCATTGAAGCAGGCACGAGAGGCAGCCCCCCCAAAATTTGGGGGAGGGGGCACAAGGGGAGATTGGCAGAGTCGGGTTATAGACCTGAGCCAACTCCCCGTGCTTACCGTGGGGAGCAAGTGACCGGGCAAGCACCGTGTTATGCGGGAAAGCGCATGCTGTCTCCGGTGCCACGAAAGAATGGGCATCCAACCAGGGCGGATTGTGCCAACTCAGAGCTCTTGGTCTCCAGGGTGCCGTTTCGGCACAGGGTATCCTGCGCCGGCTCCGCACTGTGTCTCCGGTGCGCTGTGACTGCTCAGTGCGTCCTATGCCTGCGCTCCGCCCGTGCCGGGCTAAAGTGGGCATTCAGCCAAAAGGAGAGGTGCACGTGTTAAGCACCAGATCTCCAGTGCTCCCCCACAGCCCGGTCGACCTGTGCCTGCGCTCGGGAGGTGCCGGGCTAAAGTGGGCATTCAGCCTGTAAGAGTGGTGCCAGGGATAAGCACCAGATCTCCAGTGCTCCCCCACAGCCTGGTTCATCCTGTGCCTGCTCCCAGAACCAGGCCTCCTGTATGCCTTCCCAGCCTGGAGGGCCCTGTGGCAGCCCCATGCACCAGGCTGCCTATACGTCTCCTCCCATCAGTTATGATCCACAGTCCGGGCCCAGCAGCGAGGTACCCCAGTCCGGGGCCCGCAACGAGGGTCCCCAGTCCGGGGCCTGCAACGAGGGTCCCCACACCAGGGGCGCCACTCTATTTTGGCTTGGTTGGGGTGTGATTTGGGGTGGGCGTTCTATGTTCTGATTTTCTATGTTTTCTATTTCTTTGTGTTTGGCCGGGTATGGTTCTCAATCAGGGACAGCCGTCTATCGTTGTCTCTGATTGGGAATCATACTTTGGCAGCCTTTTCCCTGTTGGTTTTGTGGGAAGTTGTCTTTGCTAGGGGTACTATAGCCCTTGTAAGCTTCACGGTCGTTTTTTTATTCTGTTGTTGTTGGCGACATTATCAAATAAAAAGAAAACGTACGCTCACCATGCTGCACCTTGGTCTACTTCTCATGACGACCGTGACAATACTGTAACATTCCCTTCAGTTCTCTCTTAATTTTTTCCAGATACATTAGAAAAAAAGTCCAAAATTAGCAAACATGAGCACCTCGTAATACAATAATTGTAATAAGAATTGTTGATGCATCCAATTAACAAATAATTAAATGGGGGAAATAAAATAGTACATTGGTGTGTAAGGATTCATAGTTGGATGGCAGGGGTTGTTGATACTGCATGGAAACGGATAGGGGGTGCTATTCTATGTAATACACCGCAGTGGCACTATGGTGTTTGGCTCGCAGTCTTTAATCCTAGTCTGGGGATTATTGCTCTTTCTTGGCTGAGATTCTCTACAAGCCAATCCAACCGCCATCATCCCAAAACATGCCCACGTTCTGTAAATGTACAAACACACACGCAATAGAACCCTAAATACTCAACGCGTTAGTAAGTGAAGTAAAGGGACCTTGTTCATCCAGGCAAATGTGTGAGTGAGCGTGTGGGTTTAAGTGTGCTGATCCGAAAACAGTACAGGTTGTTAGCTAAAGGAAGAAAAGCAGAGGGGGAAAGCAGCTGCTGAGATTAAGAGCTGTAATCTCCTTGGTCCTAATCACCATGAGCGGAGTCAAGAGCACCTGCTGCTCAGACCACAGGGACACACACATTACCATATGCCCTCAGGGAAACACAGGGCTGCACCGGCAGCGAGGCCTAGCTCAGACTTTACCCACCTCACGCAGACCAGATCATACAGAGTCTATATAAACACACAAACCAAACTATACAGTACTCAATATAAACACACCATGCTCGTGAAGTGCACACAAATAAAAACTAGCAGCTTCAATATAGATATAACACACAATAACAAACCTACCTTTCTTGTTTTTCTCATCTTTCTTATCTGTGGAGAGAAAGAAACAACTGCACTTAAAAACGTATCCATTTACACATCAGCAAAGAGCTTCTCACTTTTGCAGAGTGGCAAAACCCTTCTAGTTGTAATGTGTTCCCTTGCATGTGAGTTTTATTGACGGCTAGCCCTTATACATCGCATTGGAAACTAAGAGGTGTAAATGCTCTGACATGCATTCCTGTCTCAACTCCCTAATAGTGTACTCCCTCACTATAACAATCCCCTGATCAATGATACTGGGATTACAGACTTAAACACAACGCTCCTCTAACACTCTTGGCAGGAAGCTAAGGACCAGGTTGTTTAATTCATAGGCAGTAACTGTTTTTAGCCGGGGTGTGACAGGAGAGAGGTTCATGGTCCAACTGACCCAACTGCAGCCAGTTAACTGATACGTTAACCAACTGAGATCTTAAATCTGCATCTTCTATAGTGCTCCCACATGCTGTGATTAACATGCACCACTATTCAGCTATAGAAACTGTTTGTGTAGTGTGGTGTAAAGTGGGAACTTTGTTATTCATAGTGTTTTTATCATTGGCCCAGCATCTGAGTGGAAGCATTGAATGTGTATGTCACTCACACACCATAGGCAGACATATTAACATTGAAGACAGCTTAAACATTTTCAGGCATTTTAATAGATGACCCAAAGCCAAAAACGTAATTTGACTATCTATCTTGAATGATTGATTGACCACTTCAGTTAATAAAGGGAGAATAACCTTGTCTGCCATCACCTCTATGGAAGCAGATAGCTTTATGTCATGCCACTGGCACAATGTAGCAAGTGTATGCCTTCTGGGATAAATGATAGCATAATCGAATATCTTACAACACCTGTTGGACAGAGTTTCTCAAAACAATTCCATTTGATGTTTACTCCTATGGCGAGTCTCAATAAAAAGCAAGTAGGTCTATTCATAACAGTTAATACAATGGACAGAGGTGAGAGGTTTGTTTGACACATTTAGTGACAGATGGCTATGAAAGAACAATCCAGTTCAACATACTTTTCTTGTCCAGTTTGTCTTTCTTGTCCTTCTTTTCCTTCTTCTCTTTCTTTTTCCTCTCATTCTCTTTCTTCTTCTCCTCTTTCTCCCTCTTTTTCCTTTCCTTCTCCGCCTTTTCGTCCTCATCGTCATCTTCGTCTTCCTCGGCTCCAAGTAGTGTGTAAATGATGCCGGTCTGGGAGTTGACACCTACTGCTGTGATCAATATCTTCCCAGAACCCTCCATGACGTGGGTACCTGACGAAAGAAAAGACAGTAATGGGACAGACATGATCACAGGAACCTTAACAATGGAATCTCTCCAACTAAAATGGGATGGTACATTTTCAGACTTTTATTGCATGTTTGAGAAAAGTGAAGAAGGGGCATCTGTTAAATATGTAATTAAACTTGTATGGCCTAACAGTATCTATGGAGGAATAGAGAGCGTGCTGTTTCAAGTAGCTGTTGACTCCTAAGAGCTCTTAAGAAGAGTGATTGACAGTAATAGGAAAAGGCTATAACGTCTGATGCACCAAACAGATATTTAATTTCAGAATGTATTAAAATTAGGTTAAGATTAGGGTTACGAGGCAGGGTAAGTGTTAGGGTCAGGGCTAAGGGTTTGGTTAAGGTTAGGGTAAAGGTAAGGGACAGTTTGAAGTTTTGGCTAGTCAGTTTAATCGTCAGCTGTGTCCTTATAGCCTCTCCCACAACAATAATATATACCAGGCTTTTTTTGGTCATGATAGACAGGGCATAGACAGGGCATAGACAGGGCATGAGTAGTAAATGTTGTTATTCTCTACTTGAGTAGGGATGGGAAATCAAAAGGTCCATTCCATCACCCAAATCCCCATTTATTCACTTTTTTTTCCGGGTGCCTGCCAGTGCCACAGCAACTACAGTATTTCAAGGGAGAAAAACAAGTGCCTCAATCTATTATCATCTCTTAGTAGTCGTCTACAAACAAGGAGACCCATGTGGTCGTGCTGTGCAGTGGCAGTCAAGCCTTCAAGCTACAATCCATGAGGTTTGATTAAAGTGACGCTCCAAAAGGTCTTGTATCATTTCAGCCAGTAGTTTTGAAAGTAGGGCTCTCAAAGAGTAGCTGCTGCTTTGGCAAATACGAGACAAAATGGGTCCCCGAAATTGGTCACAATTGGCTACTACGTCATCCATTTCGTATGATATGTTGCGAATTGCATGACGTGAACATGCAAAACCGGCGAGGTAGAAGAGCCCTTCTCAAATGGAACAGTAATCTGTTGTCAACAAGGCAGGATGATGCATCGTTCAGAAACCAGAAAATATATGTTTGAATTTTCAAACTACTTTTCATTGAGAAGGCAGATAAAGCCTGTTAATCAAAATCAATCATGTTTGCATTTGAAAACACAGAATCCTACACATTACTCCACGTGCTTCAAACTATGTAACCTTTGTTTTGAGCCAACTTCGCCGTTGGCCAGAACGAGGGCACCTGGCTCACGCCCGGGAGGCAACTCAGTTCCAAAACAAATGCAATCAACGCTAACCCGCTTCACCCGGGACGTGCCCGGGGAATTAACAGAACTCCCTCATTAATTAAAACAATAACAAAGCAGCACCCCGCCTCTGTTTCTTTAAAAGGCTGAGTGATGGGCCTGGATTCATGTAAGCACTCTCATATTCATAGAACAAGAAATGGATGCAAGGACTGACCATCCATGATATTATTATTATTTATTTTATTTATTTAACCTTTATTTAACTAGGCAAGTCAGTTAAAGAACAAATTCTTATTTACAATGACGGCCTACCCCGGCTAAACCCAGACGATGCTGGGCCAATTGTGCGCCGCCCTATGGGACTCCCAATCACGGCCGGATGTGATACAGCATGGATATCAAAATGACATTTTTAACCATGTTTAAAGGCTATACAGAGTTTGTTTTATGTTGTTGATAAACATTGTAGTAAAACTAGCTTTAGATGGGGTACAACCGTTGAACAAAGCTCATGAGGCATTTATAAAGTAATTTTTTCAAGAATCAATATCATTCACTAATAAGTTTTTTTTAAAGTACTTATCAACTAAGGATTTTAGCTTGAAAGGGGAGTGATACCACTGGGCGTTATACAGTCTGATCCATATTGGATTTGTAACTAGACATCAGCCATATTATATGAAGAGAGGAAGGCTCATCATCATTACCTGACAGCAGCATGGGATCGTTGTCCAATGTCTTCTTGACATGGTCAGATTCACCGGTTAGAGAGCTTTCATCGATTTTCAAATCATTTCCCTGGATTAGCACACCATCAGCAGGAAGAAGGTCACCTGGAAAAACATAGACATACACCAGACTGTTCAGCTGGGTGAGTTAGCTCATTTACCTCAGATTCAGACAGAGTAGAGGAAAAAAGTAGGATTGCTCACACACATACTGTATGCAAGCTAGCACACGGACACACACACAAATAAACACAGAACGGCATTTTTCTTTCAGGACCATACCGTATTTCACTTGTGCAACATCGCCGACTACGATCTCAGCCACGTGGATCTGGATGACTTGACCTCTGCGGACCACCGTGAACTTCTGCTCCTGTTCAATACGGCTCTGCAGCCCGCGGAACTGCTTCTCTTTACTCCAGTCATTGAACGCTGTCACCAGGACCACACAGACGACAGACAGGAGGATGGCTGCACCCTCAATCCAGCCCGTGTCTGCCTCCCCCTCATCCTCCACTCCTCCCGCTGCCTTCCCACAATCTGAAAGAAAGGGACAGTTGTCACTATCTGGACGTGCTACAAAGGACAGAAGTACATTGCATTCCCTCCAGAATTGTGTTTTTATACCTCAGGCCTAATCCTAAATTGAGGACAAGTAGCTCATTCATTCTGATGACATTGACAATTTTGTCTTTGGTAGCATGGCCATTACCCAAAGGATCCCACAGAAAGTATCCTACAATGATTATAAAACAGGAAGTACACTGTCTTGATCCCAGGAAGTACACTGCGACCGACTACTGCCACTGATGTCCTTTGTGGAATGGGATTATGGATTGATTGAAGTGTATCAGTTTCAGAGTGAACCCCTTTATGATTAGATAATAGGCAGGATACTCACACTTTGTACCAAGCAGTATCTCTTTCTATCAACAAAGTCAGAGACTTGTGACGATCCCCAGGAGGACACAGAAACAAAGTGCCGTCTGAAATTAGATCTGCTTGTTTTGGTCTGCAATGAAACACTAACTATCCGTCCAATAACCAATTACCTGCAACTGCACAAACCAGACGCATGTATTACTGCATGCATGAAGTTTACAGTTGCAAAGTAGCAACAATCAGATCTTTTGGTATTTGATTGAGTAAATATGAATCACCTGGTGATTAATCCATTAGAGCAGGTATTCCCAAACTGGGGTACCCCCAGGGGTACGAGCAATGCCATGGGGGGTACGCCAAATAAAAATGTGATTCACATTTTCAAACAGTACATTTATATTTTCCAACAGGGCTATACATTTGGGTGATGTTTCTTTCTCGCCTGAGTAGCCTTGTTTCATTGGCAAAAATTAAATGAAACCATCTAGTGTTCAGCAAAATAATAACACAATGTTAAATACAACTAGCCTAATCAAATAATTAACATCCAATCACATTAACTGTTACTCTGTCTCGGTAAACCTTCACTCTTGCGCAGACATTTAGAAACAAAACATGACCATTTGAAAAATAAGCCACAGGAGTTTATTGAGTGAGAATAAAGACTACTTTCGAGAAGTAAGACATGTGTAAAAGCAACAGATACCATTAATAAGAAGGGGCTAGATGCTGAGTTTAACAAATGTTGTCGGGAGAAGGAGAAGAGGACCAAGATGCAGCGTGGTAAGTATTCATAATACGTTTAATAAATACGAACAGTTCTGCAAGGTGCAATACACAAAACAGAAAACAACTACCCACAAAACCCTTGTTGGGCAAGAGCTACCTAAGTATAGTTCTCAATCAGAGACAACGACAGACTGTCCCTAATTGAGAACCATACCCGGCCAAAACCAACGACATGCAAAAACATAGAAAAAGGAAGATAGAATGCTAATGTTGTTATGGTCTAATGTTGTTATGGTCACCTGTTATGGTCTAGTCACACCCTGGCCTAACCAAAAAATAGAGAATAAAAGCCTCTCTATGGCCAGGGCGTGACAATGTTGTTATGATCTAATGTTGTTATGGTCCTAATGTTGTTATGGTCTAATGTTGTTATGGTCTAATGTTGTTATGATCTAATGTTGTTATGTGCGGACTCCGTTGTTATGGTCCGTTGTTATGGTCAAATGATCTGACTCTAAAGGGGAGGATCCTGCTGTGGGCCTTCCTAATGTTGTTATGGTCTAATGTTGTTATGATCTAATGGATGGTCTAATGTTGTTATGATCTAATGGTCTAATGTGTTATGGGCCCTAATGGTCTAATGGACTGAGAATGAGCCTGACTGTAGAGGAAATGGCGCCACTGGACTGAGGGGTGCCTCTGGACTGAGGGGCTGCGATTCTGGCGGCTCCGGAGTGAAGGGTGACTCTGGCGGCTCCGGAGTGAAGGGCGACTCTGGCGGCTCCGGAGTGAAGGGCGACTCTGGCGGCTCCGGAGTGAAGGGCGACTCTGGCGGCTCCGGAGTGAAGGGCGACTCTGGCGGCTCCGGAGTGAAGGGCGGCTCTGGCGGCTCCGGACAGGAGGGGAGACATACCGGCGGCCTCCTCCTTGGCCGAGGCACCGGATGCGCTGGGCCGTGGAGGTGCACTTGGAGGTCTCGAGCAATGAGCCTGCACAACCTGTCCTGGCTGGATATCCCCTGTAGCCCGGAAAGTGCGGAGAGTTGGAACAGGCCGCACTGGGCTGTGCTGGCGAACCGGGGACACCGTGCATAGGTCTGGTGCCGTATAACCCGGGCGAAGGAGACTCACTGGAGACCAGATGCGCTGAGCTGGCATCATCCCTCCTGGCTCGATACCCACTCTAGCCCGGGCCGATTCGAGGAGCCGCGATGTAGCGCACCGGGCTATGCGTGCGCACTGGGGACACCGTGAGCTTCACCGCATAACACGGTGCCTGCCCGTTCACTCTCTCGCCACGGTAAGCACCGGGAGTTGGCTCAGGCCTCCTACCTGACTCCATTAATCTCCCCGTGTGCCCACGCCAATCAAAAAAGGTTCTGGGGCTGCCTCTTGTGCACGTTACCTCGAGCCAATTCCTCGTAGTGTTGCCGCGCCGCTCTATCTGCCTCCAGCTCCTTTTACTCTCCCGGCTGTGCCCAGGGTCCGTTGCCGTCCAATATTTCCTCCCATGTCCAGGAGTCCATTACACGCTGATTGGTCCTTTGGTGGTGGGTAGTTCTGTAACGAATGTCGTCGGGAGAAGGAGAAGAGGACCAAGGTGCAGCGTGGTAAGCACTCATAATACGTTTAATAAATACGAACACTTGAACAAAAACAACAAATGGACAGTTCTGCAAGGTGCAATACACAAAACAGAAAACAACTACCCACAAAACCCTTGTTGGGCAAGAGCTACCTAAGTATGGTTCTCAATCAGAGACAAGGGACAGACAGCTGTCCCTGATTGAGAACCATACCCGGCCAAAACCAACGACATACAAAAACATAGAAAAAGGAACATAGAATGCCCACCCTAGTCACACCCTGGCCTAACCAAAATAGAGAATAAAAGCCTCTCTATGGCCAGGGCGTGACACTGAGCTACCGAGTAGCTAGGACAGGCAAGCCCCATACTATTGTGGAGGACTTACTTCTTCCTGCTGTCGCGGATATGGCTGGGACAATGCTGAGGGAAAGGCCCAAAAAACTATACAGACAATATCTTTATCAAACAACACTGTTTCACAATGCATCAATGACATGACAGGAGATGTTTCAAAAAACAACTACTCCTTCGCATACAAGCCAGTGAATTATATGCGTTACAGCTGGATGAGTCAACAGACGTGGCGGGCCTGGCACAGCTCCTGGTATACAGCTCCTGGTATATGTGCGTTACGTTTATGGTGGGTCAATTAAGGAAGACATCCTCTTCCGCAAACCACTGGAAACCAGGACAACAGGAGAGGATATTTGGACAGCTTTGACATATCAAATGGACTTTGGTGGTCAGGATGTGTTGGTATCTGTACTGATGGCGCAAAAGCCATGACAGGGAGACATAGTGGAGTGGTAATGTGAGTGCAAGCAGTTGCTCCAGACGCCACTTGGGTACACTGCAACATCCACCGAGAGGCTCTTGCTGCCAAGGGAATGCCTGACAGTTTGAAATACATTTTGGACAGTACACTTGTAAATAACTTTGTTAAAGCAAGGCCTTTGAACTCTTGTGTATTTTCTGCACTATGCAATGATATGTGCAGCGACCATGTAATGCTTTTACAACATACAGAAATGCTTTGGTTATCAAGGGGAAAAGTATTGACACGTTTTTTAAATTGAGAGACAAGCTTAAAGTTTTCTTTACTGACCATAGTTTTCACTTGTCTGACCGTTTGCATGATGATGAGTTTCTCACACTACTGGCCTATCTGGTTGATGTTTTTTCTCGCCTGAATGATCTGTATCTAGGATTACAGGGACTCTCCGCAACTATATTCAACGTGCGGAACAACATTGAGACTAAGAGCTCTTTTCTGTCTGCATTAACAAGGACAACACACAGGTCTTTCCATCATTGTATTTTTTCTGTGTGGAAATGAACTCAAGCTTACGAACAATGTCAAATGTGATATAGCGAAGCACCTGAGTGAGCTGGGTGTGCAATTACCCAGGTACTTTCCCAAAACAGATGACATAAACAACTGGATTCGTTATCCCTTTCATGCCCTGCCTCCAGTCCACTTACTGATATCTGAACAAGAGACCCTCATCGAAATTGCAACAAGCAGTTCTGTGAAAATGTAATTTAATCAGAAGCCACTGCCAGATTTCTGGATAGGGCTGCGTTCAGAGTTTCTTGCCTTGGCAAATCGCGCTGTTAAGACACTGATGCCCATTGCAACCACGTACCTATGTGAGAGTGGATTCTCGGCCCTCACTAGCATGAAAACTAAACAGGCACAGGCTGTGTGTGGAAATGTATTTAAGACAGACTCTCTCCAATACAACCCAACATTGCAGAGTTATGTGCATCCTTTCAAGCACACCCTTTTCATTAACCCGTGTTGAGTTATTTACAATTTTCAAATAACAAATACGGTTTCATATGTAAGATGGCTAAATAAAGAGCATAATTATTGATTATTATTATATTATTATTTGTGCCCTGGTCCTATAAGAGCTCTTTGTCACTTCCCATGAGCCGGGTTGTGACAAAAACTCACACTCATTCTTATGTTTAATAAATGTATAGCGTGTGTGTGGCAGGCTTACAATGATGGCAAAAAACAACATTTGAGAGTGCGCTGACCCAGGTGCTTGAGGGGGTTCGCAGCTGGATGTTGAATGTTTGAAGGGGTGCAAGTTTGGGAAGCACTGCATTAGAGGACATGGTATTTCAAATAAGAGTAGATACTTACTTTCTCTTTCGGCATCTGGAGGTCTATAAAAAGAAAGGCCTAATGAAATGATGGCTGCCACTTCTAGGATAATTAGTGTCACATCTTGCAACGCTTCCCACACTAACTGAAGAAATGTTTTTGGCTTTTTTGGAGGTATTACGTTCTGTCCAAACTCCTCTTTCCTTCTGGCGATGTCGTCAGCATGCCCTCCTAACCCTAGAGACGAAGGAGGGAAAGGAATTATTAACAACTGTATGTCATTTTGTATTGTCTAGAATTCATATAGTATCAGATACAGATATAGGATCTTAATCTGAACCATCACAATACTGCAGCAACAGGAAAGGTGAATTATTATGTGAAATATTATTGATGGACATTTTCGTAGGGACAAAACAAACTTCAGAAGCCTTTTTAAACGTCTGCATTGCAGAAAAGATCTGCAACTGGATGATAATCTGTACATGCATCCCAAAATGAATAGAAAAATAGTGTTACTCTCCCCCTGCTTGAACTCCCACTTCTGAGCAAAGTAATGCAGACTTGTCTGTTTGAACTTTTCATTATGTTCACACACTGAACAGCAGAAACAGAACCTGTCAAGAACGGTTAGAGTTGTTTGTTTTTGGAGGCTTTCTAACCTGAAGCTTTAGACCTTTGTGGTGGCTCTGCATGGGCTGTGTTTATGACTAAACCTGACAAAGGTCGGAGGACCATGAACACGGCCCATGGAATGTTACATCACAAGGATTTTTAGAACAGGCTAGGCAAATCAATGCCATTCAAAGCCCTCATCTGCCCTCAAAAACATGCTAGACTCAAAAGTATGTTAAATAGCACTGGCATGTGCAAAAAGACCACTCAAAATACTTGCAGTAAGATGTATCTTTTTTTACATTGTCCATGACGGCAATACTAGGCAGATACTGTGCAGATACCATGCAGATACCATGCAGATACCAACAGTCAGTATGGGATCCTGTTTAATGATGCACCTGCGACCTGCAATATTCCAATATCTTTGGTAAGATTTTGGTTATTTTGCAGACAGAAAGTGTCACACCAAAGCCTTTTTGATGGACAAATGTATTCTCGCTGAAAGGTGCTTCATAATGCAACCAGATCTGAGATTGTATTGGCTGTACTTTTCTTTACATTTAATCATTGATTTAAAATAAAATTATGACAAAGACATACATTTGCATTAGGTGATTCTGCCTCTGCCCCTCTGATACAGAAAGCAAACTGATCTAATCTCTGAGCCAAATGGACAGGCAAAACGAGTCAAACAACAAACTCGGTTTACTCCTCTTATACTGTATTCTCGTTAGATTTTATAGAGATCTCTAGTGCTTCTATGATAATAACAAAATAAAAGGGACGAGATGGGTGCCTTGTCTATCAACATAGTATACCTAAAAAGTAATGGTCAGTGACACCAATGTGGTGTGTGTGTGTGAAACAAAGACATCTGCAGTTTTTCAATCATGCCATGTCAAATTTAGCAATGCAAAATAATAAGCATTGCTGCTTGTGGGCACACAACTTCAACCAGCTAGTGGGGAGAGATGGTCTGCAACCCTTTGCCTTGATGACAGCTTTGCACACTTGGCATTTCCTCAACCAGCTTCATGATGTAGTCACCTGGAATGCATTTCACTTAACAGTTATGCTTTCTTCAAAGTTAATTTGTGGAATTTCTTTCCTTCTTAATGCTTTTGAGCCAGTTTTGTGGTGACAAGGTAGGGGGGTTATACCGAAGATAGCCCTATTTGGTAAAAGACCAAGTCCATATTATGGCAAGAATAGCTCAAATAAGCAAAGAGAAATTACATGAAGGTCAGTCAATATGAAACATTTCAAGAAATTGCAGCCCAAATAAATGCTTCACCGAGTGCAAGTAACAGACACATCTGAACATCAACTGTTCAGAGGAGACTGTGAATCAGACCTTCGTGGTTGAATTGCTGCAAAGAATCCACTACTAAAGGACACCAATAAAAAGAAGAGACTTGACTGGGCCAAGAAACACGAGCAATGGAGATTAGAGTGCAAATTTGAGATTTTTGTTTCCAACCGCCGTGTCTTTGTGAGATGTAGTGTGGTTGAAAGGATGATCTCTGCATGTACATTTCCCACCGTAAAACAAGGAGGAGGAGGTGTTATGGTGTGGGGTGTTTTGCTGGTGACACTGTCTACGATTTATTTAGAATTCAAGGCACACTTAACCACCATGGCTACAAAAGCATTCTGCAGTGATACACCATCCCATCTAGCTTGGGCTTAGTGGGACTATCATTTGTTTTTCAACAGGACATTGACCCAACACACCTCCAGGCTGTGTAAGGGCTATTTTACCAAGAAGGAGAGTGATGGATTGCTGCATCAGATGACCTACATTTACATTTACATTTACATTTACATTTAAGTCATTTAGCAGACGCTCTTATCCAGAGCGACTTACAAATTGGTGCATTCACCTTATGACATCCAGTAGAACAGTCACTTTACAATACACCTGGCCTACACAATCCCCCGACCTCAACCAAATTGAGATGGTTTGGGATGAGTCGGACTGCATAGTGAAGGAAAAGCAGCAAACAAGCGCTCAGCATATGTGAGAACCCATTCAAGACTGTTGGAAAAGCATTCCAGGTGAAGCTGGTTGAGAGATTTCAAAGAGTGTGCAAAGCTGTCATCAAGGCAAAGGTGGATATTTGAAGAATCTCAAATATGAAATATATTTTTTTGGTTAATACATTATTCCACATGTATTATTCCATAGTTTTGATGTCTTCACTATTATTCTACAATGTAGAAAATATATTTTTTTAAATAAAGAAAAACCCTTGAATGAGGAGGTGTTCAAAAACTTTGGACCGGTAGTGTAGAAATGCAGAATTTTCACATATGTTGCTGTTGGGGTGGTGCTGGAGATGATGAATATGAAACATTTAGAAATGTCCCTTTAACCTTTCTAATGATATATTTTTATGTTGCAACTCCAGAAATATGACCCTACTAGAATATCAATTAACTTTGTTTCTGGAAAATTAATGCTCAGCTTCTGTTGCTTGTGGCATTGTTGTAGCACATACCGCTAGCAACATTTTAGCCACAGACTGTTATGTGCTAGCTGTCTAGTCATTTTATAAATGTGCAATGAGCATAAAATTACACATTTGTATAAAGAATTGGCAACTCGTTCTCATTCTGATAAAAAAGCATTGTCTTATGTGTACAGGTAGGACCCTTGATTTCAACATCTAAACAAAGTGGACAGGCTAGCATGCTGTTCTAACAGTTGGAGATGGACAGGAGGGTGTGTTCATAACAGGTCAACTGTTCAACCTTGTTAGCCAGTAAATAGATCCAAGTTGGCTAGACTTAAAATATAAATATTTATCTGGTTACTCACTACAATGTGAGCTTGTGCTTGAAATGTTGTTTATAAGACCTGTGTTAAATTTTCTATAATGCTTGTTACAAGAAGTTGGTCATTTTTAGTGGGGATGTGCATTGTGCATGGTTCTGGTATTTATTTTGACGAAAAGGGCATTTCATAGACAAACTTGAAAGCCAGATCAGTGATTATTGTGAAATAGCTGGTTAAACTATTTTGATAAAATAGTTAACAAAATCTTTAGCGGGTCCTATGGTGGTGGAAGGCTTATATTAAGCCTAGGTATAATATTACAAGCCCTGAATTCATTAGATTATTGCTGACTGTTTGAAATGCAGTGCCTTGAGGTTTAATTGTAATTTGAGAAAAGAAAAACAAGATCATGAATCACCCATGGGATTGAGAAAAAAAACAGAAATATGATTTTTACGCCATATCACCCTACTTTGCACTAATATTATGAGGCATGACCTATCTTGAATTCCCCCTGGAGAGCGGATGACTCTATCGTTATCACTGCAGTATGGGTCAAATGGCTGCTTGTGTGACTCCAGGCAGCCTGCATCGAGAGCAGCCTAGGCATTCTCTGACCTCAGCTGAGTTTGTATGCTTATTCCCTCAAAGCAATTTTGCTTCTTCTGACACTTAAAGGTTAGAATCCAACTCAGGGGAAAAGCACCTGCGGTTCTGCTTCAACCTATCACTGAATAATGCTCGACATACAGGCTTTGAGCTGCCTCATCTTTCAAAAATGAACAAAAAGGAGCAATAAAAACGTTACACAAGCATGAGAGATTAGTCCTGAACCAAGCAATCAACTTCCATGCTCGGGCGTTTAAGGTGAGGGGGATTACACACGGTAAATCAATCTGCGCCCACAGGTCGCCATTGAGTTATATTGCAGTGGTGCAGCAGTGCATCTTTATGTGTCGGTCGAATGGATTTTCCCATGTAGTCAAGCTGCGTGTGACATTTTAATGCTCTATGTATGTCAATCATGTCTCAGTTGGTGGGTCAGAAATGGTGCGTGACGACAAAATGCTAAAGGTGTTTATTGAGTGTGCATGAGAAGGCCATTGTGAATGAATAAATAATGCCTGGCAAATGTCAAAGGACAGAATGTGACACTGCATGGAAAGCCCTGTCCTCATGGAACACCAAGGAACTTGGGCTCCAAACACCACTGCATGGAAAGCCCTGTCCTCATGGAACACCAAGGAACTTGGGCTCCAAACACCAGTGCATGGAAAGCCCTGTCCTCATGGAACACCAAGGAACTTGGGCTCCAAACACCAGTGCATGGAAAGCCCTGTCCTCATGGAACACCAAGGAACTTGGGCTCCAAACACCAGTGAACACTCACCTATACCTATTAGAAACAAAAATTGTTTTAAGTGAGATGTAGACATTGGTGTGAAGCCAAAAACAGAAAGGAAATTCACATGAGGACCACAATGCCAACTCCACCCATGCTCTACCAAGGTTTTCTAGCTTTGACCTACTACAGTAGCCCATGTTGGTCTATTGCACTTCAAACAATGTGTATGCAGGTTGATTAGGATTCAAACCTTCGCAATCAGCCTAATTCATACTCTTAGAAGAGGTGATCACACGATAATGTGATTTGTATTGGATTCTTTACACACTACACACTACACTACACACTACATTCCATTCCACTACCTTTTCAAACTTTTTTTAATTATATGAAGTTTGCTTTTATACTTACAAGACCATCATGCTTGATTGAGCGAGCTGTTTTGACTGTATTTCATTCACTGTTACTTTAGCAAAACATGTATTTGAGAAAAAAATATTTCATAACATCTTTATTTGGTCAGTATGTGCCCAACATAACAACAGGTGGTGGTGTGTTGGACACATTTATTCATGCAGTGCCTTCAGAAAGTATTCATACCCTTTGACCTATTCCACATGATGTTGCGTTACAGCCTGAATTCAAAATGGCTAAAATGATACTTTTTTATCACCGATCTACAGTGCCTTGCAAAAGTATTCATCCCCCTTTTTTCCTATTTCGTTGCATTACATGTAATGGACATACACAAAATATTCCAAATTGTTGAAGTGAAATGAAAAAATAAAACTTTTAAAAGAAAAAAACATAAAAAAATTGAAAAGTGGTACGTGCATATGTATTCATCCCTTTGCTATGAAGCACCTAAATAAGATCTTGTGAAACCAATTACCTTCAGAAGTCACATAATTAGTTAAATAAAGTCCACCTGTGTACAAACTCAGTGTCACATGATCTGTCACATGATCTCAGTATATATTCACCTGTTCTGAAAGGCGCCAGAGTCTGGAACACCACTAAGCAAGTGGCACAGTTGTGGAGAAGTACAGATCAGGATTGGGTTATAAAAAATATCTGAAACTTTGAACATCCCACGGAGCACCATTAAATCCATTATTAAAAATGAAAAGAATATGGCACCACAACAAACCTGTCAAGAGAGGGCCACGCACCAAAACACACAGACCAGGCAAGGAGGGCATTAATCAGAGGCAACAAAGAGACCAAAGATAACCCGGAAGGCGCTGCAAAGCTCCACAGAGGAGATTGAAGATTGGAGTATCTGTCCATAGGTCCACTTAGCTGGGATTTATGGAAGAGTGGCCAGTAAAAAAGCCACTGCTTGAAGAAAAAAATAAGCATGTTTGGTGTACGCTAAACGGCATGTGGGAGACTCCCCAAACATATGGAAGAAGGTACTCTGGTCAGTTGAGACTAAAATTGAGCTTTTTGGCCATCAAGGAAAACGCCATGTCTGGTGCAAACCCAACACCTCTCATCACCCGAAGAACACCAGGGACTGGGAAACTAGTCAGACGTGAAGGAATGATGGATGGCGTTAAATACAGGGAAATACTTGAGGGAAACCTGTTTCAGCCTTCCAGAGATTTGAGACTGGGACGGAGGTTCACCTTCCAGCAGGACAATGACAGTAAGCATACTGGTAAAACCCCTTAAAGTGGTTTAAGGGGAAACATTTAAATAATATTGAATGGCCTAGTCAAAGCCCAGAACTCAATCCAATTGAGAATCTGTGGTATGACTTAAAGATTGCTGTACACTAGCGGAACCCATCCAACTTGAAGGCGCTGCCTTGAAGAATGGGCAAAAATCCCAGTGGCTAGATGTGCCAAGCTTATAGATACATACCCCAAGAGACTTGCAGCTGTAATTGCTGCAATAGATTGCTATACAAAGTATTGACTTTAGGTGGGGGTGAATAGATATGCACACTCGAGTTTTCTGTTTTCTTTGTCTTATTTCTTGTTTGTTTCACAAGAAACAATATTTTGCATCTTCAAAGATGTGTAAATCAAATTATTCAACCCCCCAAAAATATTTGAATTCCAGGTTGTAAGGCAACAAAATAGGAAAAATGCCAAGGGAGGTGAATACTTTCGCAAGCGACTGTACACATAATAGCCCATAATGACAAAGTGAAAACATGCATTAGACATTTTTGCAAATGTATTGAAAATGAAATACAGAAATATCTCAGGCACAGCTCATCATCCGTCTAACACCATTCCTACCATAAAGCATGGTGGTGGCAGCATCATGCTATGGGGATCCTTAAACAGCAGCAGGGACTGGGAGACTGGTAAGGATAGAAGGAACAATTCATGGAGCCAAATACAGGCAAATCCTTGCTGTTCACCGCCGCTCCCCATTATCTGAACATAGCTTGAGAAAATCTGCAAAGAAGTATGGGAGAAAATCCCCAAATCCAGATGTACAAAGCTGATACAGACATAACTAAATGACTCTGTATTGTAATGAAGCTGTATTCGCCGCCAAAGGTGCTTCTACAGGGTATTGACTCAGGGGTGCGAATACTTATGTAAATGGGATATTTCTTTATTTAATTCTCAATGAATTTGAATAAAAATCTAAAAACATGTTGTCACTGTATAATTATGGGGTATTATTTGTAGATGGGTGAGAATTTTTATTTTTTAAATAAATTTTGAATTCAGGCTGTAACACAACAAAATGTGAAATAAGTCAAGGGGTGTGAATACTTTATGAAGGCACTGTATATAGAGGTCTATACAGCCTGTCTGCATGCCTGATTTCTGTAACTGTTAGCTTACCTGTGTAATATTGACAAAAGCTCAGAAACACTTGATTTGCAAATATGGTCCTGTTTAATCAATTGCTGTGCTGATCGATAGGCAGTTCATTACATATGTCATTACCTTCTTGGTCAAATAGCCCTTACACAGCCTGGAGGTGTGTTGGGTCATTGTCCTGTTGAAAAACAAAGGATAGTCCCACTAAGTGCAAACCAGATGGGATGGCGTATCGCTGTAGAATGCTGTGGTAGCCATGCTGATTAAGTGTGCCTTTAATTCTAAATAAATCACTAACAGTGTCACTAGCAAAGCACCCCCACAACATCACACCTCCTCCTCCATGCTTCACGGTGGGAACCACATATGTGGAGATCATCCATTCACCCACACCGCACATTTGGGTTCATCAGACCAAAGGACAATTTTCCACCTGTCTAATATCCATTGCTCGTGTTTCTTGGCCCAAGCAAGTTTCTTATTATTGTTGGTGTCCTTTAGTAGTGGTTTCTTTGCAGAAAATCAACCATGAAGTCCTGATTCTCGCAGTCTCGACAGTTGATGTTGAGGTGTGTCTGTTACTTGAACTCTGTGAAGCATTTATTTGGGCTGCAATTGCTGAGGCTGTTAACTTAACTCTAATGAACTTATCCTCTGCAGCAGAGGTTACTCTGGATCTTTCTTCCCTGTGGCAGTCCTCACGAGAGCCAGTTTCATCATAGCCCTGGATGGTTTTTCCAACTGCACTTGAAGAAACTTTCAAAGTTCTTGACATTTTCTGTATTGACTGACCTTCATGTCTTAAAGTAATTATGGACTGTCGTTTCTTTGCTTATTTGAGCTTTTCTTGTCATAATATGGACTTTGACTTTTACCAAATAGGGCTATCGTCTGTATACCACCCCTACCTTGTCACAACACAACGGATTGGCTCAAATGCATTAAGATGGAAATACATGCCACAAATTAACTGTCATCGAGACAAATGGTGGCTACTTTTAAGAATCTCAAATATAAAATATATTTTGATTTGTTTAACAGTTTTTCGGTTACTACATGAATCCATATGTGTTATTTCATAGCTTTGATGTTTTCACTAATATTCTACAATGTATTTTTTTTTTTAAATAACAGGACACTGTAAAGTCCATTATTCCTCTGAAGAGTATGCATTAGGGTGTTTGAGAAGGTTTGAATCCTATGCAACCTGCTTACACATTGTTTGAAGTACAATAGACCAACATAGCTCCTGTAGTAGGTCAAAGCTGTGTACTGGAAAACCTTGGTAGAGCATGGGTGGAGTAGGCATTTCTTATTTTAAAGGGCCTTGTACAACATTTCTACATGCAAAGGCAGACTTCTTGGGGGGAACCAGAAGTCTGTCATTGCCAGTGCTTTTGTAACCTTTAATTTTGCATCTGCCAAAAAGTCTGTCCCTTAATGCCACAGGTGGTGTCTTTGGATAACTGCAAGGGTTGCTGGTTTAAACCCTGGTCTGCTGGCTGTTGCCCTCTAATAGCTCAAATCAGTTTTGAACTAACTATAAAAATATGTGTAGAATTTACCATGGATAGTCAAAAGTAATTGTCTGCAATTTTCAGAAGGTGAATAGCTCAATTGATTGTGAGAGTCTTACATTGTAAAATATGACTAAATTCACATTGAAAGCAAAGTAAAATAAAATGGTTTTAAGTCAGTGACTTTTGAAGGTTGTATAACTCAGCCATAGAAACTACAGTTCATTTCTAGCCTAAAGCACGGCAGAGGTATGCAGAGGTATAATCCGGGTTTGGAGGGGCATTAACCCCCTGCCCCCTAGCACGATGCACCACTGGAACAGAGTTAGCCACAGTTAGCCAGCTTGTAGTCCTAAAACCCGGAAATTAGTTACCTATGGTTTGTTCAGCCATCCATATGTGAAAAATGAATGGGGAAAGAATAGGGTTTTGGGATAAACCACGTAAAATAAGGTCTGATTTTAACACGTTTTGTTCTATGAGATAATATCAATCAGTTAACATGACACCTTTATAAATTACGAAGCCTTCATGTGCTTTATGTGCTTTGTTTATAGCATAAATGCTTCAACATTTACAAAAAGTTACGTTAGCTGGTGAAGATGATCTCATAGAACAAAACATATAAGATCTTCTAAGCCTGCTTTACCACAGACCTTATTTTTGGCGTTTATCCAAAAAACGCTGCAAAATTCCATTCATTTCCCCATAGGCTTTGTCCAACAAACCATGGAGGAATTTGTGCCCACATAAAGGGCAAGTACAGCATCCAGATCGAAGCTGTAAATACAATCAAGACGATCAAATGGCAGAGTTGTTAGTTTGACAATGTTGGTCTTCTCACATTTGGATTAAAATGCCAAGACAGGAGAAGGAGTATACTGGAATTGAATCTGAATGTTCGGAACTGGCAAGCATGCATTTGCACAACCACACTGTATACATCTGCATTTTCTTTCTCAGCTACAGTTTGAGTTGTGTCCTGTCTCAGTGAAATATGGCTAGCTCTTACTGTAACTTGGACATTGGAGTAGCTAGGTTGTGTTGCAAAAGCCCATTGCATGCATTGTAAGGCAGCAGCATGACAATTTCCGCAAAGTTTGGGGTGGGTTTTGAACTGATGTACTATACCTAGCTATCAAGCCAGCTAGCTATGTTTTGTGGAAAAATGTAGGACTGGCATTTGGATCTGAGCTAGCTATTATTACCTAGCTTCTGTGTCAATGCTAGCTGTTGTTGTCTGGCTCTAGCTAGCTAGCTAAATGATTATTTACGTAAAAACCTACCATTAAAAAAACATAGCTAGTTACCCTTCTTTGCCTGTTCATTGGCTAGCTAGCTTTCAACTGACTGGTGTTAACTAACTTGGCTATAGCGGCTAGCTGCTGGACTTTGGACAAGCAAGCTAACGTTAGCTTATGTTAGCCAGGTAAAATTATCTAGCAAGCTAGGTAGCTAATAATTGATTAACCACCATATAGCTAGCTATCTTCAGTAGCCTAGGTTTTTTGTCAACCACTTCTTATGATGTTGCAGCAGCAGCTGTGTTTTTGCCGAGTAACTGAGTTACTGGACCCGGTATTGAAACATTGGACTTTGCTTGAAAAGGATGTTAGCATTGTCAGAAATACTACAAAAAAGGTAGCACATCGTTGGTTCTAAATGGACAGAAATTAGCATGTAAGAGCAATAAATTATACATGTAAAAAAATTATTACACCTACAAACTCAGTCAATCCAACATTTCTTAAATCCAATGGTTACATTGTGGATGCATTAGTCTCATTTTAATCCGATGTCTAGAATTTGAGGTGATGCTAATGACCCAGTTAAAATTCTGGTATGTGGCTTCCGGTAAAGGCCGGACGGCTCATGACGAGAGGCAGGGAGTGTGTTGATTTGCGAATTTTCATCAATATTGGTGACATATTGGCTTAGATGTGATGGTAGGGAGATTTGAATTTAACATTTAGCTTCAACCAATGCCATATTAATAGCCGGTGTGCAGCTATTGCTCCCATAATAATAACAGGTGTGCAGGTCAAGTGTACAGTCGTGACCAAAAGTTGAGAATGAAATAAATATCAATTTTCACAAAGTTGGCTGCTTCAGTGTCTTTAGATATTTTTGTCATATGTTACTATGTTACTATGGAATACTGAAGTATAATTACAAGTGTCAAAGGCTTTTATTAACAATTACATGAAGATGATGCAAAGAGAGTCAATATTTGCAGTGTTGACCCTTCTTTTTCAAGACCTCTGCAATCCGCCCTGGCATGCTGTCAATTAACTTCTGGGCCACATTCTGACTGATGGCAGCCCATTCTTGCATAATCAATGCTTGGAGTTTGTCAGAATTTGTGGGGTTTTGTTTGTCCACCCACCTCTTGAGGATTGACCACAAGTTCCTGGCCATGGACCCAAAATAGCGATTGTTTTGTTCCCTGAGCCACTTAGTTATCACTTTGCCTTATGGCAAGGTGCTCCATCATGCTGGAAAAGGCATTGTTCGTCACCAAACTGTTCCTGGATTGTTGCAAGAAGTTGCTCAAGGAGGATGTGTTGGTACCATTCTTTATTCATGGCTGTGTCCTTAGGCAAAATTGAGTGAGCCCACAGTCCTGTGTCATGCTTTACTGTTGGCATGACACAGGACTGGTGGTAGCGCTCACCTTGTCTTCTCCGGACAAGCTTTTTTCCGGATGCCCCAAACAATCGGAAATGGGATTCATCAGAGAAAATGACTTTACCCCAGTCCTCAGCAGTCCAATCCCTGTACCTTTAGCAGAATATCAGTCTCTCCCTGATGTGGCTTCTTTTCTGCCCTTCTTGACACCAGGCCATCCTCCAAAAGTCTTTGCCTCACTGTGCGTGCAGATGCACTCACACCTGCCTGCTGCCATTCCTGAGCAAGCTCTGTACTGGTGGTGCCCCGATCCCGCAGCTGAATCAACTTTAGGAGACAGTCCTGGCGCTTGCTGGACTTTCTTGGGCGCCCTGAAGCCTTCTTCACAACAATTGAACCGCTCTCCTTGAAGTTCTTGATGATCCGATAAATGGTTGATTTAGGTGCAATCTTACTGGCAGCAATATCCTTGCCTGTGAAGCACTTTTTGTGCAAAGCAATGATGATGGCACATGTTTCCTTGCAGGTAACCATGATTGACAGAGGAAGAACAATGATTCCAAGCACCACCCTCCTTTTGAAGCTTCCAGTCTGTCATTCAAACTCAATCAGCATGACAGAGTGATCTCCAGCCTTGTACTTGTCAACCCTCACACTTGTGTTAACGAGAGAATCACTGACATGGTGACAGAGCTGAAATGCAGTGGAAATGTTTTTGGGGGATTCAGTTCATTTGCATGGCAAAGAGGGACTTTTCAATTAATTGAAATTCATCTGATCACTCTTCATAACTTTCTGGAGTATATGCAAATTACCATCAAACAAACTGAGGGAGCAGACTGTGAAAATAAATATTTGTGTCATTCTCAAAACTTTTGGCCACGACTGTACACTGTATTTCAGCTTAAAAACATACATCAACATACCCATTATGGGATGGGAACAAATTATGGGACATGGAGGTGATAGTATAAGAAATTGAAGCTGATTAAAATACAAATACTTTAGAGTTAACCTCTTCAACCTATGGCGGCGCTATGTCATTATTGGATAAAAAAACGTGCCCGTTTTAAGCGCAATATTTTGTCACGAAAAGATGCTCGACTATGCATATAATTGGCAGCTTTGGAAAGAAAACACTGACGTTTCCAAAACTGCAAAGATATTATCTGTGAGTGCCCCAGAACTGATGCTACAGGCGAAACCAAGATTAAACTTCAAACAGGAAATTAGCAGGATTTTTGACGCTCTGTTTTTCATTGTCTCCTTATATGGCTGTGAAAGCGCCACAAATTAGCCTGCCCTTTCTATCGTTTCTCCAAGTTGTCTACAGCATTGTGACGTATTTGTAGGCATATCATTGGAAGATTGGCCATAAGAGACTACATTTACTAGGGGTCCGCCCGGTGTCCTTTGTTGAAATTGTTGCGTAATCTCCAAGCTGCTCACATTCATCCATGTGATTGAGACAGAGAGGAGACTTCCAGGAATTATATATCATGAAGAGATATGTGAAAAACACCTTGAGAATTGATTCTAAACAACGTTTACCATGTTTCAGTCGATATTATGGAGTTAATGTGGAAGAAAGTTTGGCTTTTGGATGAATGAATTTTCGTTTTTTTTTGGTAGCCAAACATGACGCAGAAAACGGACCGATTTCTCCTGCACAAATAATCTTTCAGGAAAAACTGAACATTTGCTATCTAACTGAGAGTCTCTTCATTGAAAACATCCGAAGTTCTTCAAAGGTAAATTATTTTATTTGAATGGTTTTCTGGTTTTTGTGAAAATGTTGCCTGCTGAATGCTATTGCTAAATGCTAACGCTAAATGCTAACGCTAAATACTAACGCTAAATACTAATGTTAGCTATCAATACTGTTACCCAAATGCTTGTTTTGATATGGTTGAGAAGCATATTTTTGAAAATCTGAGATGACAGTGTTGTTAACAAAAGGCTAAGCTTGAGAGCTAGCATATTTATTTCATTTCATTTGCGATTTTCATGAATAGTTAATGTTGCGTTATGGTAATGAGCTTGAGGCTGTATTCACGATCCCGGATCCGGGATGGCTCGACGCAAGAAGTTAAACACTCTTTTTTTGCTTTTGTCATCATACATGCTAATATCAGCATATAGTGGCTGTACCTATGTATGTATACAAACCCAAGAGTGAGTCACATTTCTCCTGGTCCACAGGCTACTGTCAAGGTTAACAAATCTGGCAAAACTTTGGATGGAAATATATATTAAGGTAATTTGCTAAGCTAATGTTGGGGGAAGGGGTGGTCATAGGGCGAATCCTGTTAAACAAAGGGCATGGCTTAGGTTTAATGATCATTCAGACCCTAATGTTCTGTAAACAATAAAGTAAGGGTCTCCTGAGTGGTGCAGCGGTCTATGACGGCGTCATTACATACACAGGTTCGATCCCGGGCTGTATCAAAACCTGCAGTGATCGGGAGAACCATCGGTTGTTGCAAAATTGATGTTTAACACATGAATTTGCGGAAAAAAAGTGTAATACAAAAAAATTATAATACAATCTTAAGCAGGGATGTGTGAGGGAGCATTGTACATTTAGTCTGTTATCCGGAATCACATTCTAAATATAATTCCCTATGAGTTCAACAAAGGTCATCAAAGTGTTTACGCAGAAGCACAACAGGGAAGTAGTAGTCTAGGTGTGTCACAAAGTGGCCTCTGTATTCTGTGTGCAGATAGGAGCAGAGTAGAGCATCAGCACAAGTATACCAAACTGGAAAAAGGTTTATGGCTAATGTGTCAGCCAAACAATATTTAACATCACATCAATCCCATCCACATGGATTTGAAGCTGTTTTCTGTTCCAAAAAAATCTGTCTTTCCCAACAGCCTTCAACTGTGAAAAAAATATCTATGAATAAGCCAATAAACACTACATTTCAAAAGTTTGGGGTCACTTAGAAATGTCCTTATTTTAGAAAGAAAAACACATTTTTGGTCCATTTTAAAATAACATCAAATTGACCAGAAATACAGTTTAGACATTGTTAATGTTGTAAATGACTATTGTAGCTGGAAATGGCAGATTTTTATGGAATATCTACATAGCTGTACATAGGCCCATTATCAGCAACCATCACTCCTGTGTTCCAATAGCACGGTGTGTTAGCCTTTTCAAATGATCGACTTGGATTAACTAATTGATCATTAGAAAACCCTTTTGCAATTATTTTAGCACAGCTGAAAACTGTCGTGCTGATTAAAGAAGCAATAAAACTGGCCTTCTTTAGACTAGTTGAGTATCTGGAACATCAGCATTTGTGGGTTCGATTACAGGCTCAAAATGTTCAGAAACAAAGAACTTTCTTCTGAAACTCATCAGTCTATTCTTGTTCTGAGAAATGAAGGCTATTCCATACGAGAAATTGCCAAGAAACTTAAGATCTCGTACAACGCTGTGTACTATCCCCTTCACAGAACAGAGCAAACTGGCTCTAACCAGAATAGAAAGAGGAGTCAGAGGCCCCGGTGCACAACTGAGCAAGAGTACAAGTACATTAGAGTGTCTAGTTTGAGAAACAGACGCCTCACAAGTCCTCAACTGGCAGCTTCATTAAATAGTACCCGCAAAATACCAGTCTCAACGTCAACAGTGAAGCGGTGACTCCGGGTATGCTAGGTAGAGTTGCAAAGAAAAAGCCATATCTCAGACTGGCCAATAAAAAGAAAAGATTAAGATAGGCAAAATAACACAGACACTGGACAGAGGAAGACTGAAAAAAAGTGTTATGGGGACAGAAGAATCTAAGTTTAAGGTCTTCAGATCACAAAGAAGAACATTCGTGAGACGCAGAAAAAAATGTAAAGATGCTGGAGGAGTGCTTGACGCCATCGGTCAAGCATGGTGGAGGCAATGTGATGGTCTGGGGGTGCTTTGGTGTTGGTAAAGTGGGAGATTTGTACATGGTAAAAGGGATCTTGAAGAAGGAAGACTGTCACTCCATTTTGCAACGCCATGCCATACCCTATGGATGATGGTTAATTGGAGCCAATTATGGTTAATTGGAGCCCTCCTACAACAGGATAATCACCCAAAGTTCAGCTCCAAACTATGCAATAACTATTTAATGAAGACGCAGTCAGCTGGTATTCTGTCTATAATGGAGTGGCCAGCACAGTCACCGGATCTCAACCCTATTGAGCTGCTGTGGGAGCAGATTGATCGTATGGTACGTAAGAAGTGCCCATCAAGCCAATCCAACTTGTGGGAAGTGCTTCAGGAAGCATGGGGTGAAATCTACCTCAACCAATTGACATATAGAATGCCAAAGGTCTGCAAGGCTGTAATTGCTGCAAATTGAGGATTCTTTGACGAAAGAAAAAGGTTGAAGGACACAATTATTATTTCAATTAAAAATCATTATTTATAACCTTCTCAACTTCTTGACTGTATTTCCTATTCATTTTGCAACTCATTTAATGTATGTTTTAATGGAAAACAAGGACATTTCTAAGTGACCCCAAACTTTTGAACGGTAGTGTATATTGCTAGTAAATGTATATCAATGCATATTTAAATGCTTTATAAATTATACTGTATATTTTTGTATTAGTTGTAATAATTTTAAATGCTTATAAATGTTTACAAATGAGTGTATTAATATTATGCAGGCCACACACTATTCATAATAGTTTTTCACTTAATTCTCCATTTCGAAGTCCAGTCATTCCTACCTCTCCTTGATACCAACACAAGACAAGTCCAGTCTGTCAATGAGTCTTACATATCCAAACCACATGAACACACTTTGACATCTGTCCCCTGAAGCAGCCAAACTGTGTGAAAAGTGTGAGTCTTTCCCAAGTGTAGAGAAGTGACAGCCGGGCCCTGCGGAGTGCCTTCCACTCAAAGCCCACACCAGTTCCCCTCAATACAATCAACTCAACAAGACATTGTGCTAAAAGGAATGCGTATCTTGAGATTAGTGTAGCAGGAGTAACTCATGACAACTCCAATGGAATCAATGCAGTATCTATAATCATTCTACTTTGCTGTTGTAGATGCTAGAATTCTTATTATATTCAAAATGTAACCATGAACTTATATTATCGGTCAGGTTGAAGTCAATTTCATTTCAGAATCAACCAGATTAATTAGAATTCAACTCATTAATTAAATGCATCCATTTCTAAAATTAGGGTTTTTCTCATCTTCCTGATGAGCAATAGGAGTATTGGTGTATCAGGACCCAGACCTGAAAACAGAACAAAAAGACACAAAGCAAGGATGGTCAACAGCATATTTACCATCAATAGGTGATGTTTTCAGTCTGGTACAGAGTCCTTGGACATCTCCATAACATTCTTGGATTCTAGTTATTCCCTCAGGTCCCCTGAGTTCCATGAGGGAGCGCAGCTCCTTGAGCGAGCAGTTGAAATCCCCAACATCATGGTTGGCCTGTGCATGTCTACCACGCTTCGACTCATGGAACGAGTTGCTGGCCATGTCTCCTCTATAGCTCAAGAGTGGTGGAGAGAGGCTTTCCCAAAAAAGGCAAGTCAAATCTTCAGAGGCTAAATCTGGTATTTTCCATAAACTGCTGTTATTTCTCAGGGATGTACGTTGCTTGACTCCATGGAGCGTGACTTGGATAAGAAGACTGACATTTTCATTTGATTCCTGTAAGCCCACTCTCTCATCTTGGCTGAAGTCCTCCACAAGGCTACATCTGAAAAAAAAAAAACATTGAGTAAAAGGTTTTCCCTTTTTTGTCTAAGGTCTTTCATTTTGACAAACTGGATACTGCATATGGCAAAATGCTGTTCTTTTGCCACATTAATGAAGAATAACATTGAACCTCACCAATTATGTTCCTCGGCATACACATCACAGACAAACTGAATTGGTCCACTCACACAGTCAGCATCGTGAAGAAGGCGCAGCAGCGCCTCTTCAACCTCAGGAGGCTGAAGAAATTAGGCTTGTCACCAAAAGCACTCACAAACTTCTACAGATGTACAATCGAGAGCATCCTGGCGAGCTGTATCACCGCCTGGTACGGCAACTGCTCCGCCCTCAACCGTAAGGCTCTCCAGAGGGTAGTGAGGTCTGCACAACGCATCACCGGGGGCAAACTACCTGCCCTCCAGGACACCTACACCACCCGATGTTACAGGAAGGCCATAAAGACAATCAAGGACATCAACCACCCGAGCCACTGCCTGTTCACCCCGCTATCATCCAGAAGGCGAGGTCAGTACAGGTGCATCAAAGCTGGAACCGAGAGACTGGAAAACAGCTTCTATCTCAAGGCAATCTGACTGTTAAACAGCCAACACTAACATTGAGTGGCCGCTGCCAACACACTGACACTGACTCAACTCCAGCCACTTTAATAATGGGAATTGATATAATGTTACTTACCCTACATTATTAATCTCATATGCATGCGTATATACTGTACTCTATATCATCGACTGCATCCTTGTGTAATACATGTATCACTAGCCACTTTAACTATGCCACTTTATTTACATACTCATCTTATATGGATATACTGTGCTCGATACCATCTACTGTATCTTGCCTATGCTGCTCTGTACCATCACTCATTCATATATCCTTATGTACATATTCTTTATCCCCTTACACTGTGTATAAGACAGTAGTTTAGGAATTTTTAGTTAGATTACTTGTTGGTTATTACTGCATTGTCAGAACTAGAAGCACAGGCATTTCGCTACACTCGCATTAACATCTGCTAACCATGTGTATGTGACAAATAAAATTGGATTTGATTTGATTTGATTTTATGTACGCTGATACTTATGTTGATATTGTCTAAATGTCTGCCAGGGTTGGGGTAGATTCCATTTTCAATTCCAGTCAATTCAGGAAGTACACTGAAATTTTAATTATCTGCAATGCTTTCCAAAGAGGAATAATTAGAATTAGGTTTACTTTCTAAATTGTAAACCAAACTGCTATCTGCTACCACTCCATATCTTGGGTAGCAAACACAAAGCTAACAGCAACAGATGGAATAGCGAACATCTGCCTTAAAGTAAATATTTGGAGCTCTTAGGCAACGTTTATGCCAAGCTTCTGCACAGCCTCTGTGTGCAAAAGCTGAGGTAGAATTCACCCATAATTCAACAAAGACATGACCATTGTTTTCTAAATGTTACATTGTTAACCAATGTATCTTTGTATTCCAGGTCAATGCTGTAAACTACAATACAATCGAATCACCAGAGTTATCATTCTCCTGAAATGATGAGGAAATTATTATTGTCTAACGGTTATAGCTCTAGATATCCCAACTCAGTCAATCAATTAATAGTTTTTGACTCAGTGAACTTGAAGTGAGAGTTATGTTAGGGGCGAGCCTACCTGAAACTCAGACCCACTGGCTAGTACACAAGGTGACAGATGGCTTTAACATGAGGCCCAGGGAGCTGGGAAGGGAATATCTGTCAAGTCCATTTAAGACATGAAATACTAAAATTAGTTCAGCTACATAACAAATGTTGGCCCTAGAATGATTAGCTTTAGGCAAAGTGTACTTCACCCGAAAAATCCCATGAAATTAGGAGAGAAACTGTAGAAAAAACTGAACTCTTTCTAAGGTCAAACGACAAATAGATGTTGAAGACCCATATGCTCATCCTTACTGACATATCTAGGCCTAGTAGGGCTAATAATAACACATAAGGTGCAACTAATTACAAACACGGTGGGTGTGCCTTGCGGTGAAAATTGTGAAGCCTGAAGACATCGATCCATGGAGTTGATTCAGAGGTCGAGAAAGTCTTGGATTCTAATTAGGGCTGAACAGACAGTGTCTGTGATGGAAGGAGACAAGATTATCAGGCCTCAACTCAAACACCAGAAAGTATGAGCAGGTAAAAATCACCATTGCAATATATATTACTCTTAATTCTACCCCATGGAGCAATAAGAAGTATAACCCCATGAAGCACAGCTAACCAGTGACCCTGGACAATACCTTACAATGGTAGCAGACACCAGCAGAACCAACTGGAGCATTATTAAAAGGGACATGACACACATTTCTGTACAACATTTCACATTGACACTAACTATTGATTTTAGAAATTGTTTCTACATGAACTAATATTGGAGTTTGTACTTACTAGAAATCCCCCTTTTCTTATCCTCATATCAACAGGAGGTATATTCTTGTAATACCACCAGTCCGGTTAGGGAAGGCAGTGTCTTCCACAGAACTCCAGAAACACCCCCATTATCCCCAAAGGAAGCTCTTCCGGCACTTCTCGAGGTTATCCAGATAGTTAACCTTCTCGGGGACATGTACAAATTGCAGATTTTCCTTCGAAAATTTTGGTTTGACCTTCAGCGAGCAGACTCTCTACCGACACAGGCTTCATTCGAGGAAAAAGGCTCGCTCAATGATTATCTCAGGAAAGCCTCTGGCTTAATCTAATTAGACAATCTGTAGCATTGGTGCGCTCAGCAGCCACTGTTTGCTGTTCCTGAGAGAGCCACTAACACTGTGAATGGGAGACACACTGTGGAAAAGTGAAGACAACGCCACCCCCCTTTGTTTTTACCACTGTAACGCCAGGTCTACTTTGCCTGTGGTATTACATCTGAAAAATTGCAGCTTGGGGCACAGTTGTTGCCCTAAAGGAAGATTTCAATTTGATGAATTTATTATAATCACAACCAGGGCATGTACCATGTTTTGCTGGGACTGCGGGGCTGATTAATACATTAAATATCCACAGGTTAAACACAAGAGTGGAACTTTTAGATATTATAATGTCTAAAGGAATGATAATGGATATTTATGCTTCTACTGAAATCTGTTGTTGAGGTTTAGCTCATGTGTAAGGCATGGTATCACTTTGTACTCTTTCCTTGAGTGAAATCTTTCCAGGTAGACTGAACTTCCTACTCAGCCTGGACAGCTGCTATGTCGCTATTTACCCGTCTTTTGACGGATCCACTATCGTCTGGACGTGATCTGCCCAGCCGAACAGCTACATAAAATACCCTTCATTCTGGCGTCGGTTTGCTCCTAAAATAGCTTTAATGGCAAGCAGGCCTAGAAAACCTGGGAAAATGTGTGTACCTTCTTAATAAAACACAATTTTCCACCATCGTGCTAGGGTGGCTGATAGTGCTTCCGGATGTTGTGCACAACTTTCAGACAATCTTTCATCTTTACCCCTGTCATGTGAAAACGTGGCATGAATGTGAATAAATAAAATGAAAATAAAATATTTCATAAAAATGACAGGACACAGCGTGTCGACCTGAGATATATTTTGTCCGGAAGCATTCAGCTCTTTAATGTCAGGACCTTTATATCAGCCTTTCTCCAGGATCTCTGTCAATGTACATGCGCCTTATCCATTTTCTGTCTGATTTCACACACTGCCACCAGAAAGCGAAAGCATGCATCATTACACTAGCCATTCATGGATTTAGTTGCATTTCAACAGAACAAAACTAGCACATGACCCTGATGATGAGTGTGCATGTGTTTCTCTTACATCCATAACAATTATGCACTGTGAATCTCAGTGACGATGGAAACTATTTAAATACCTTGTAAAGGCAAACTAGACCTTGGTACGGGAAGCACAAACAAACAATGACTCTCTCATCAATTATATTTGTCTTAATGCTAAATGGAGGCTGGAGAAACAAATGTGTGTGTGTCTGTGCGTGCGTGCGTGCATGCAATGTGCATGGTGTGCATTCACAATGTGCGCTCACAGTGTTTGTGTGTGGGGGGGGGGTGTGTTTGTATTTTTTTCATAGTGTGTCTCTGTGTGTGTGTGCTCTTGGTTTGATAGAGATCATTATCACCGAGACCGGACTGGGCACAGATCTCAGTTCAACGTCTAGTTTTAATATACATTTGGTTGAGTTGTCAACTAACGTGAATTCAACATAAAATCAACAAAACATTTCACCATGTCATTGGATTTAGTTTAAAAGTTGGGTGACAAAAAACACAAAATGTATGACTGTTTTCAAATCCAACCAGGGGCTCAACATTCACTGGGGACAAAGGGGGACATGTCCCCCAAAGGTTTTCTATAAGTCATTTTGAATGTAGCATTCACGAGCCAAAATTGGTCCCCAAAAATGTCATTAATTTGGACAGCTTTCCCTCTCCACTGAGGCCATCAATACTATAACAACAGACAATCTGAAAGCTATTAGAAATCATTGTGCCGCAGTCTGGTCTAGTGGCCGTGCTAACCACTTAAGCTCACACATCAGCCCTTTGGACGGGGTTATCTCTCCAGCCTTCTCTGTCCGTGTGCCCCTGTATATGCATTTCTCTTCTGTACTTTGTGACTTCACTACTAGAAACACAACAATTCCCAGGATGATACATCATCAAATGGAAATGTTTTGATATTACATTACGTAGAAAAAAAAACATTGGGTTACATGGAAACAATGTTTCTTATCATGGAAACCAGTGTGTAGTTAGTGTAAATTAATCCAGGGTTACCTCTCATCTGGAAGACTTTTGATGATGTCCTGGCTCACCAAGCACAATAATCAGGAAAAACTTCTTAGGCACAAAACAGAAATGTTGTGGGGGTGGTCTTTCTTGCTGTTGCTAAAAATACTGAGATTTCTGCGCATGTGGGATCCACTAGCCTACCTCATTTCAGATGCTGCTCCGTGACTCCGCTGCCGCTTGCACACAGAACCGTTCAAAAACTAAGTTCTTTGTGTGTTGTAAAAATAAGTTATTGCAAACATAAGCACAACACAAACAGATTGTCTAGCAATTTCATGTTCTTTTTTCAGGAGCGGAGTTACATGCAGCTACTTAGGCAAGAAACAGTGACTTCAGAAAGTATCCATACCCCTTGACTTATTCCATTATTATGACTTATTTGATGTGTTACAGCCTGAATGCAAAATGTATTTAAATCAATAGTTTCTTACACATCTACACCCCATAATGACAAAGTGAAAACATGTTTCTTGAAAATTAAATACAGTAATATCTCCTTAACATAAGTATTCCCACCCCTGAGTCAATACTTTGTAGAAGCACCTTTGGCAGTTTTGACACACAACACAATGCCACAGATGTCTCAAGTTTTGGGGGAGCGGGTTGTTGGCATGCTGACTGCAGGAATGTCCACCAGAGCTGTTGCTGTAGAATTGAATGTTAATTTTTCTACCATGAGCCACCTCCAATGTCATTTTAGAGAATGTGGCAGTACGTCCAACCGGCCTCACAACCGCAGACCACAGGTAACCATGCCAACCCTGGACCTCCACATCTTCATCTATAGGATCATCTGAGACCAACCACCCAGACAGCTGATGAAACTGTGGGTTTCCACAACCGGAGAATTTCTGCATAAACGGTCAGAAACCGTCTCAGGGAAGCTCATCTGCGTGCTTGTCATCCTCACCAGGGTCTTGACCTGACTGCAGTTCAGCATCGTAACCAACGTCTGTGGGCAAATGCTCACCTTCGATGGCCACTGGCACGGTGGAGAGGTGTGCTCTTCACAAATTAATCCCAGTTTCAACTGTACGGGGCCGATGGCAGACACTGTATGGCATTGTGCGTAGGCGAGCCATTTGCAGATGTCAACGTTGTAAACAGACTGCCCCATGGTGGCGGTGCGGTTATGGTATGCGGAGGCATAAGCTACGAGCAACGAACACAATTGCATTTTATCAATGGTAATTTGAATGCACAGAGATACCGTTAACGAG